>NW_028186394.1:649925-651027 GCF_003343005.1 Rhea americana | reverse complement strand
GGCGCGGCGGCGGGGCCGGGGCCGGCGGGCAGCATGAGCCAGAGCGAGGTGTCCACCTGCTCGGCGCCGCCGAGCCAGCGCGTCTTCCAGGAGGCGGTGCGGCGCGGCAACACCAAGGAGCTGCAGTCGCTGCTGCAGAACATGACGAACTGCGAGTTCAACGTGAACTCCTTCGGGCCCGAGGGGCAGACGGCGCTGCACCAGTCCGTCATCGACGGCAACCTCGAGCTCGTCAAGCTCCTCGTCAAGTTCGGCGCCGACATCCGCCTGGCCAACCGCGACGGCTGGAGCGCCCTGCACATCGCCGCCTTCGGGGGCCACCAGGACATCGTCCTCTACCTGATCACCAAGGCCAAATACTCCGCCGGCGCCCGGTGATGCCGCGGGGGGCCGGGGCCGCGCGCTGCCCCCCGGCGCCCGCCCCGCCGCGCGCGCCCCCGCGCCGCGGCGCCTCCCTGCGCGGCGCCTGGCGCTCCTCGTTATTATTATTATTATTTTTTTGGAAAGTTAATGTTTTTTTAAAAAAATGTCAAAGCTGCTTGGACTCCATGTTTTTGTTTTTTGGCAAAGAAATTTGGGGCCCCACAAAGATTTACTGACCCCCCCTACCATTTACTTTTTTTTTCCTCCTTCCAAGGGTTGTTTTCCTACTGTAATTTTTTTTTCCATCTACCTCGGCTGCACTCACAGTATTCACAGTTTCAGTTTGACATCTGGTCAGATGCTTTAAAATGCTCCCTCCCTTTTCCCCGGTGATATTTAATCCTTTTCTCCCCTGCCCCCTCTTAACTGGTGCGGTGGCYTGTCCCTCGATTTTAAAGTATTCTGGCTCAGAAATGAATTCATTTCAACACTTCCTGAAAAACCAAGCCACATTACTCCTTAAAAAACCGAGTGGTGCTTTTTTCTTTTCTTTTCTTCCCCCCCTTCCCTTCTGCCCCGTTAACAAATAAGGACGCAAGCGCTGAGGTCTGCGGGAGCGGGGCGCTGCCGCGCTCCCCCCGGCACGGGGCAGGTGCGTGCGGAGGACACCCGCAACCCTTCTTCCCTAGTGACAGTGGAAGAGTGTTTCTCCTTTTGCAGTCTTCGCCCGGTGTTTTTT
>NW_028186394.1:552787-648765 GCF_003343005.1 Rhea americana | reverse complement strand
TAAAAAGCTCCAGATTTAAAGAAGAAAAGGGCAAAAAGCCCCATTGAAAGTGTCTACTGTTAATGCTGTAATTTGCAAGGGACTGCTTTGTTGAAAACTTTTTCTGTGAGCATTGAAGGTGGTGGTAAGCACTTCCACTGGTGCTTCTGTGTAATAGTTACGGGGTGGGAACAATATCTTTTCTTGAGAGGTTTTATTATGGTTACCAGATGGTTGCACTTTTTTTTTTGATTAAATGGATTTGCCACAATGAAATGTCATAACATTTATGACATGATATTAAAAAAAGTGTATTTTAAAGCCAAGTTCTAGATGGATTTTTAAAAAAGAAATCTTGGTTATAAACCCAGTCTAAAGGGAGCTCTGTCCAGTGTTGTAAAGACAACATAATGTAACCCATATTTATATTTTTATAAAATACCTATTAAGACTGTGAATCTCCTGTGTGAATTGCTGAGTGAGTTTAAGAAAAGTATTGTTCCTTTCCAGCTTCCTGGAGCTTTAGACACGCTGAGATTTGTGGAAACTGTACATCGGGGAAGGGGGTTTGCTCTGAAATTGTGAGTTGATGTATTTTTACATCCCTTTGTATTTTACTGAAAAGCTGCTGCCCTTCCTAGTCCCTAGAGTTTCAATATTCTATGCAACCCCCACACCCTGTCTCTCTTTATCCTGAGAAGTAAAAGGGATGCAGAGCGATTCAAATTGAAATGAGGGTCCCCCACCCCCCTTGTTGGCTCTTAGTGCTGCTGACCCTTCACGCCAAAACGGGGAGTACAAGAAAAGAGGCAGGTGGGGGAGGCGCTTTCGTGCATGACTGGTCACCTTACGGCAGTCATCCTTTTAATTATTATTATTATTTTTGTAAGAAGAATATATTGATAATGTCAGTGAAATAAGCAGACATTGAAGCTGATGCACAGATTGCTCCAGAAAGGAGTTTTTCTGTAGATTTTTCTTTAGATGCGAATACCTTTTTTAATTATGTTAATTAATGTTAAGAATTTTTAGGCTTATATTGAAGCTGTATGTGGGTCACTATATGATCATTTCTAACTGGATAAAGTCTGTACAGTACAGCATATTCCTGAGTGTATGATATAGATGTGTAGCCCCAGAGTGCGAAATTTATAAATAAATTTTTCATTGATCTTTTTATAAAAAAAAAAAAGTCGCTTTTTTGTTTGTTCTTTTCCCTACCCGGTCATCAGTGGAGCTGCGGTTTTGGGAGCATGGCTGTCGCCCACGTCCCGGGGACAGTTTGGCTGCTAGAGGCTCTGGGGGTAAAACACCAGGGGGAAGCGGGCCATGGGCCTCGATGCAGCCATGCGATGGGGGGTGGCTGGCTGCATCCTGTGGGTCCTGATTTTGGCACGGTGCACACCAAGCTGACCACTGTGGGCCACGTTAGCCAGCTCTGGGTTCCTGRGATGGCCACCTCATTGGTGGCCGTTTGGTTTGGACATCCCCATCCCAGTGTTTGTTGCTGGTCATCGGTGGGAAACGCAGCCTGGTAGCTCTTCTGACATTAAATATCTCCCCCAAAGGGTTGCTTGCGTGGTGGATGGGCTGGTTTTCAGCACAGCTCCTGAAGTTTGCAGGGTGTACTGCCCCTTCCTATCCCCTGGAGAAAACACCTCATAGGTCTAGGTCCTGCAGCGTGCTGATCTTCTTCATCCCACCCTGTGTCTGCACATGCCAATCACTCATTTATAGATACATGGATGAGGACTCTGGAGTGCCCAGGCTTAGACTGAAGTCCAGTGTCAGCTTAAGTATGGAGGCTTTAAAGCGTTGATAAAAACAAGATGGGAAAGTCCCCCATTCCAGAGGAGCAAGTTGGGAGACCTGCAGCCAGGCTCTCCAAGGCTAACCCATGGGATATCTCCCAATGGCAGGAATCCTGGGTCATGGAAACGCATAACCTGCTGCATACTGCCCCAGCCTTGTCGACACGCACCAGGACAGCTCACTGCAAAGCTCCCTGAGCTTTTTTTTTCTCTGTTGAACCCTAGCAAGGGTTTGAGGTGACTCATACCTCTCTTGAGTCCTTARCCTGTGATGATGGAGTGAAGTCTGTTTCAAAATTGCCATCAGATTGATGCAGTTGGTGGCTTCAGGCAGCAGCGACACTCAAAGACTCTATAGGAGGAGGACATGGGAGGTGAATCTGTGGCAGCAGAGATGTTTGCAATCCCCTAAGAGCGTGGCTAAGAGCAGGCCAGTACCCAAATGTGGGCTGAGCTCTGCATCTTTGGATACTTTCCAGGTGGGATTAGGCTGCTCTGGGGAAGTGGGAAGAGCAGACACAGCCCAATGCCTTCATCTACTAGGCTCCTTTCCCAAAACTTGGGTTTGTGGATGCAGAGCGTGGAGGAGAGCCTTGGTCGTTGTCAGGATTGAGCACTTGTGATCAGACTTTTTCCGTATTGATAATTTGGGGTTTTTTTGAAACTCCTCAGATCTCTGGGAAATTTCTACCATACTCAGCTTGGTGCCTGGATAAGGATCCTTGCTGTGTGTAGCCTCCAGGAACAGCGTCCTGCAAAGGCAGTGGAAAGGAGCCTCAGCAGAAAAGCCTGACATGGGACAGCGTTGCTGTGATCCCCCTGATTCTGGCATGACCTTGCTGGGCTGGCTAGGCTTCCTCCCTTTTGCCAAGGCCTGAGCCCAAGGCCCTGCTCTAGCTCTCCATCCAGGCACCAGAGTRCATCAAGCTGGGATGGGTGCTGGAATGCAGCCATCTCCATCAGTGAGCCTGGGGACCACCCAGGCCACAGCCCTGGGTGGAAAAGATGAGCTGACCTGGCTGGTTTTTAGCAGGAAAAAAAAATACCAAAACCACCAGTTCCAACAACTAGTCTTTATTGCCTGGGGTCTCTAATCAGCAATCCGATGGGGTCAGGACTGGGAGATGCACATGCAGGGCAGCCAGGCAGCACAGACTGATGAACACCACCTTGTTTTCTTGCTGGGTTACAATTTGATCTCACTTGGGCAATATGTGATACCAATCCTCCCCTGGCAGGAAAGGTGGGACCTGGAGCCAGCCCTGTGGAGGTAGCCTGGAGAGCCAGACCCAGCTCTAGGCTGCCCTGCTCAGGGAGCACCCCACATCCACGGGGCAGCATGCACCAGTGATGCACCATTGGTATTAGCATCACTTTGACACCTATGGATGCAAGCAGTGCGCCCTCTTGCAGTGAGGTACCCTGAGCAGAATCCCTGTCACTAAGGGGGGAAACTGAGGCCCAGAGCAGCTCAGAAGAGTCCCACAAGCCAAAGCCTTTGGTCCCTGAGCCAGATGCCAGTGATGGAAACCTATCAAGATAAATGCACCACCAGATCTCCCACTATCACGTTGCTGTGTCAGGACCAGGGGGAGCTGCAGGATTTCACCTACAGGTACTGTCACCAGCTCGCCCCATGCCACTTTCCTCCTGCAGGCTGCCATGTGTCTCCTGCACCATACCTTGCTTTCCCTGCCCATAAGCCTGTGATTGCCTAGTCCCTCGGTCATCACAAGCCACCACTGAAGAGCCCTACTTGTCTTCCCAAGGCTTTGGCAGCCTGCGGACAGAGCGGGATGACAGGAACCATGGAGCCCTCCAGCCGACATGAATGACTGAGTGCTCAGAGCAGCAGTGCTGCCTCCCTCCCGTGGTGGGGAACCTCCAGGTGCCGTTGCTAAGCCCATGGATGGGTGATATTGCCACCATCTCCCATTTGGGTGCTGCCCTGGAAACTCCTCTCTCCCCAGGCACAGGCAACAGGACTGCTGCAAAAAAATTATCCTGGTGCCGAAACTTTTTGTTTGTTTGTTTGTTTTTTGTTTTTTTTGCCACTGAGAGCAACCCAGAGTTGAGCCCAGCTCAGCTCAGCCTTGCTGCTTTGCTTCCTTCACCTTGTCCTAGGGCTTTAAGCCAGCCAGTCTGCATGGGCCAGGACTTGCAGGACAGCTCATATTGATGAGTTTTCCAAGGAGCTGAAGTGTTTCTGCACAAACTTTGTCTCTCCTCAGGCAAAGGGAACAGGCTGAGGCCTCAGCAGAGCCCCTTTGCAGGGGATTTCGGCTGGGTGGTGAATACAAATTGCGGACCCCTGGCTCCAAGCCCAACATTGAAGAAGCTATGCTGTGCCGCAGGCTTGCACGTGCATGGACTCCAGGGCAGCCTGGAGCAGCGCGGGAAGTGGCCGCCTCTTGTCATGCAGAGGGCGAGAGTGCAGCCGATTCATGCCAGCACGGCTGCGGGACAGGAAAGAGTGTGGAGCTGGTGGGGTTTGATCCCTCGGGCTGAGCCGTGGAGCCACAGGGGAGGCACTGTGCATGGTGCAGGACTCCCCGCTTAGGCTATCGCCACCATGCTCCACAGCTCCCAGCACTAACGAAACCCAATCCAAGAAATCTAGGAACTCCAAAGTGCTGGCTTTTTTTTTCTTCTCCTTTTCTATTTTTGTTCCARTAAAACAAAAATAATTGGAACGTTTTGTGTCGTAAGCACATTCTTCTGGCATTTTTGCGTCCCTGGCCGCATGTTATTGTCCGCCAGACACATTACGTAGATTCTGTTGTTCCAAGAGAAACCAAAGAAAGAAGTTGAACTTTCAAGTGCTTCCTGCCATTGTCTTTTGCTTTTGTTTGTGCTACTGACTCCAAAACAGATGGATCAGTCTCCCCTCAGCCCACAGGGGTGATGGGAAGTCAACGTAGCCCGGAGAAGTTTGACAGCTTTGTCTTCTGTTATATTTCCCTTCATTCGTCAAGCCTAGACATCAGAGCTGAATCAAACAACGCATATGGATGGGGGGGGGAGGTGGGATTTTATTTGAATTTCAGGGAGCTTAACACAGTAAGTAATGAATGAGAAAGAAAGACAGCGAGCGAGCAAGCGAGAGGGGAAGGGCTGTAATCAAAATTCAGTACATTTTAAATAGATGCTTTGTTGGGCATTTGTATGACTATGATAATGCCACAGCCTGGAGATCCGAATAGGAGTTACCTTTTTAAAAAATCACAATTGACTACTGTTCAGTGTCGGGGAGGAGATGGGGGCTTAGTCTAGCTGTTTCAGGGTGCCCTTGTTTCCAGTCTTAATATTCTACCACTTTTGGTCTGTATTCCCCCATTCAGGGTAAAAACTCCGCTGCATGGGAATAATGGGGTGGACAGGGTGTTGCTGTCAGCGCAGAGACCACGGGAACACTGACGAGGAGAACATGTTGCTGCTGGACCAGCTGGTAAGTGCCAAGCTTGGCTGCAAAAGTCCAGACCCTCAGCAATCTCACACAGGATCACCTGGGCCTGGTCCACATTGTTATCAGGACACAGAGCCTTCCTCTCCCTGCTCCACTTCATCTAGCTCTTCCTACCGTATCATCAAACCTCATGCCTTGCCAGGAGGTGGATACAGGTTCAGAGTCCAAATCATGTGCTCTACAGGTAGGAGCAAAACCTGGGACAACATCTAGCTCATTGGCACAGGGACTGCAAGCAGCTCCTCCAGTGGCATCAAGAGCATGCCAGAGAATGACACTGCTTCATTGTGCCAGGSAAGATAAGTATTTTTTTTCCCTTCCCAATAATTCTTTAGCTGTTGTGTCTTAATGCCACCATGGGCACCCATCATAGTCACCCTCTCAGGGCCTCTACAGTCCAGAAATGGATACATAGGAAGGAGTCTTCATCTCTGTTTCACACAGATATGGCAAGCTGAGATGTGACTGCAATGCAGTTTTGTCTTCTTCATGTTAACAGCTCATCTTCCTGCTAAATTTAATGAGATGTCCAAGCAGGACAACATCATGATTTGCCTTGTTTGGGGAGGGCTTGGGCCTGGAGAGATGCAAGGCTTGTTGGATGGTGGGATGAGTAAAGGAAGAAATAAAGGGAAAGCTGGGTGACTGTAAGGATGTCATGATGCAGGGGTAACTGGGACCACTGTTTGCACTGGAAACTCTTCATTCAGCCTTAATCTTACACACACACACACACACACACACTTGATATACCTCTCTGTAGCTGGCAGCAATCTCTGTGGGCAGCCCAGGGCAAGAATCACCTCCTGCAGCATTGCTGACCATTACAAGCTGGCAGATCCTTGCCTGGCTAGGCTGGAGCTACTGTGCTGCTGCTTTTAGGAAGACATCYCGCTTCCCCCCATAGAACATGCCTSCTCATTCCCCACCATGTGTGCTGTGCTTCCCTCCTGACCTGAACAGCAGCCCTGGCAATTCTTAGGAGTGCTGAGAGGCACAGAAACATAGACAGGAGCATTTGCTGGCCAGTTTGGCTCTTCAGTGGTGCATGGCCAACCACGTCTGTGGTGAGGTGGGCCATCCTCAGTCACAAACAGCACTTGCACACACTTACTGACATATCCTTGTCTCTGATTCAGCAGAGCATGAATTTGCTTCATAATTAACCCAGACAGGACCAACACACCATCAGTGTGTCTAGGTCGGCCAATCCATCCATCTGTGCTTGTCTTCTGGTGGGTGTCGATGGACGGAGGAGTGGAGGACCCTGTCAGAGAGCCCAAGAGATGGCGACATCTGAGTGCAGTCACTGCCAGATTGCTGCAAGATGCTCTGGTATAACTCAGAGCAGGGGCATGGTCAGCCTGGCTGTGTATGGGCTCATGTATCCCTGTTTGAAGGGGACATTGGCCAGGAAACTGCTACCAACCCTGTCAAGCTTCTACAACGCTCTGGAGGGGTACTCAGCCATGCCAGCCTGAGCCTTCACACAGGGCCCAATTGCTCAGTGCCTGGCATCTTAGGGTAAAAGCGGTTTGTGAGCCAATGCACTCTGAAATCCAACCTTGCCACGTGAGCAAACACTAAATTAATTCTACAGAGGAAGAGAGCCTCTGCCTGTAAATGGCACCTCTGGGGTCTTTTTTCAGCCCAGGGTTCACACTGCAACATCATTTTTGGTTTTGTTTTTTCCAACTGAAAAAACACTTCTCACCAATTCCTAGTCAAAAAGCAATGATGTTATTACATATGATACAATTGCACAGATGGACTCTGAATGTGCCCCACCTCTTCCAGATATTCTGCACCAAACCAGACTTCTGCTGACATGCCTTTGCTTGCTTAAGAGCTCTCAGTGGGACATCTCATTTTGGGGGCAGCCTTGGCTGCAGTGACCATTAAATGGTGGAGTTCAGGATCCTGTGAGGAAGAAGCAGGGCAAAAAGTAGGATCGCAACCCTGGACTTCAGGAGAGCAGACTTGGGCCTCTTCAGGGATCTTCTTCAAAGAATCCCATGGGATATGGCCCTAGAAGGAAGAGAGGTCTAGGGGAACTGGTTAATATTTGAGGCTCACCTCTTCTAAGCTCAAGAATGGTCCATCCCAATAAGCAGAAAGTCAAGGAGGACCAGGAGGTCTGCATAGACGAACAAGGAGCTCCCAGCAAAACTCAAACATAAGGAGGATGTCTCCAGAAAGTGGAAGCAGGAACATGCCACCTGGGAGGAATATAGGGACATCATCCAAGTATACAAGGATGTGACTAGAAAAGCCAAGGCCATTTAGAATTTAATCTGGCAAGGCGTGCCAAGGACAGCAAGAAGGTCTTCTTCAAATACATCAGTAACAAAAGAAAGACAAGGAGAAATATGGGCCCGCTACTGGATAGGGCAGGGGCCCTGGTGACAAAGGAYGCAGAGATATAGAGATATTGAATGCCTTCTCTGCCTCAGTCTTCACTGCTAAGGCCAGCCCTCAGGAATCCCAGAGCCTGGAGACAAGAGAGAAAGTCTGGAGAAAGGAAGACTTTCCCTTCGTGGAGGGAGATCAGGTTAGAAATCATTTAGGCAAACTTGACATCCACAGTTCCATGGGCCCAGATGCGTTGCACCCACGAGTGCTGAGGGAGCTGGTGGATGTCATTGCTAGGCCACTCTTAATCAGTTTTGAAAGGACATGGAGAACAGGAGAGGTGCCTGAAGACTAGAAGAAAGCAAATGTCACTCCAGTCTTCAAAAAGAGCAAGGAGAGAGCCAGGAACTAGAGGTCAGTCAGTCTCACACTGATCCCTGGAAAGGTGATAGAATAGCTCAACCTAATTGCCATGTCTAAGCATCTGCAGGATAAGAAGGTGATCAGGAGTAGCCAGCACGGATTCACCAAGGGGAAATCATGCTTAACTAATCCGATAGCCTTCTATGATGGGATTACTACCTGGGTAGATGAGGGAAGAGCAGCAGATGTTGTCTGCCTTGACCAGCAAGACTTTTGACACTATCTCCCAGAACATCCTCATAGGCAAGCTCATGAAGTGCAGGCTGGATGAGTGGGCAGTGTGGTGGATTGAGAACGGGCGAAAGGGTAGAGCTCAGAGAGTTGTCATCAGTGGCCCAAAGTCTGGGCATTTTTGTCTGGGCCTGTAGAGATTGTCCCCCAGAGATCAATACTGGGTCCAGTACTGTTCAGTTTATTCATTAATGACCTGGATGAAGGCACAGAGTGCACACTCAGCAAGATTGCTGATGACTCCAAACTAGGAGGAGTGGCTGATACACCAGAGGACTCTGTTGCCATTCAGAAGGATCTCAAGAGGCTGGAGAGATGGGCAGAGGGGAACCTCATGAAATTCAACACAGAATTTCACTTCAAGGGACATGCAGAGCTGTTCCTGGGGAGAAATAACTCTGTACGGGCACCAGTAAGGCTGGGGCTGACCTGCTGGAAAGCAGCTCTGCAGAGAAGGACCTAGGAGTTCTGGTGGACAAGTTAACTAGGAGCCAGCAATGTACCCCTGTGGCCAAGAAGGCCAGTGGCATCCAGGGCTGTATTAGGTAGAGCATTGCCAGCAGGTCGAGGGAGGTGATCCTCCCCTCTGCTCAGCCCTGGTGAAGCCCCATCAGGAGTGCTGTGTCCAGTTCTGGGCTCCTCTGTAGAAGAGAGACATGGAGCTACTGGAGTGAGTCCAGCAGAGGGTTACTGAGATGATGAAGGGACTGGGGCATCTCTCATATTAGGAAAGGCTGAGAGAGCTAGGACTGTTCCACTTGGAGAAGAGCAGAATGAAGGAGGGATCTTACCCGTTTGTATAAATATCTGAAGGGAGGTTATAAAGAGGATGGGACCAGACTCTTTTCAGTAGTGCTCAGCAATAGGATGGGAGGCAATGGGCAGAACTGAAAACAAGGAAGTTCTGGATGAACATGAGGAAAATCTTTTTTTACTATAAAAGTGACAGAGCACTGGACCAGGTTATCTGGAGAAATTATGGAGTTTCCTTCCTTGGAGATATTCAAAAGCTGTCTGGACAGGATCCCTGGCAGTATGCTGTAGAAGATCTTGCTCGAGCAACAATTCTGTGATTCTGTGATCTCAGCACAGACAGGTCTCTGCAAGCTGGGGGCAAGAGCCCATGTTGCAGGAGCAGTGTAGTGGCTTGCTAGACACCTAATTTTCTGAAAGCATCTTTATTTATGACTAAAACACTCAGTCTTCCCAAGGTCCCAGTCACATGGGGAAGGAACAGCAACGACGCAGGGTCAGGGCTCCCCAAATGCCTGCAAAGAACAGGGAGTAGGGCTGGGCCAAGCAGCCCAAGAGAGCATGGGTGCAGGATGGTGCTGGTTTAGCGTCCACTTCCCTGCATGTCCCTGCAAGCTTGTTTCCTGGCATGAGGAGCAGGTCATAATCACCCCAGCCACAGCGTCCTGCTGGGGCGGCCGTCCCCCAGCGGCTCCGCGCCATCCCTCGCATTTCACCCTGCTTGCATTCAAAGCTACGGTGACAACTTCGAGCCTCCCCCTGCTCCCTTTTCCACTCACAACTCCCCCCCATTCAAAGCCTCTGTCCTTTTAAGCTATTTTTTTCCCTCCTATTCATTTCCCRCACGCCTCTGTCCTTTTCCCTTGACTAGCCCCTCTCACGGAGCAGCTGCTATGCTAATAAGCACGAGGCAGAAAAGGGAGAGAGCCTTTGCAGTGGTTGGGGAGGAGAGAAAGACCCTGAGCCCTCCAAATGCTAAATAAATCCAGGGCTGGAGCAGCATCCTCGAACAAAGAGGCCTGGCCTCCCCCCTCTCTTTTCCTTCTTCCCAATTCCACCACCTTTTCACATTCAAATCCATTAAACAGCGAGCAGAAAGACCTCGAGTATTCATAGCATTGCATTAAAGAGAAAGCCCCGTGGTCCCTCTCCACCCCAGGGCCTGGTGGAGGGAAGGACTCCCCAGCCTGCCGCRCTGCCTGGGCGTTGTGTCTGCGGCGGGGTTGGTAAATGCTGCACTTCCCAGCCCCTTGACGGAGCGGAAGAGGAACAAAAGGCCCCTGGCTACCGCACAGGGAGATTATTTTCTTTTCACTTGTGTCACTAATTTCATTTTTCTTCCCCGCCTGGGAGCTTTTTGCTCCTCTACTGAAATGGTGCTCCTTGCAGCATCAGGTTTCTGAAAGTAGCAGAACCAGCTGTTGGGTGTCRTAGTCCCTTAGATGGAAAGGACTTGGGCCAGGAGAATTTGGGGAGATGAGAGACACTGCAGGCCAGCTGTGTTACAAGTTGAGGAGTCAGGGGGACCAGCTGTGTAGTAAGTTGAGCAATCAGCCTTGGTGCATGGGACCCAGTGCCATGCCCCATGTGGAGGCTCACCCAGTGGAGGCTTTGGTGAGGAAGTGTCACAGCAGTGACRGGGACATCCATGRAACCCAAATCAAGGGGAAAGGCAAAGGTCTGCCACCTCAAACCCAAAGAACAGGGCAGAAAGTCTTGAGAAAGGGTGAAAAGGCAGAGGGCCCACCAGCAGGGTTCCTGCAGAGCTGGCACAACCGGCAGCAACCCCTGGCACAGTCCGTGGCACAGCTGATGCCCTATCAGTCACCTGATCGAGGATTGGCCACTTCAGCCTGACCATGTGCTGTATCTACCAGCCTCATTTTTGGGTCCCTCATGCACCCCAGCCAAGCAAATCCCAATAAAGCCTCATGCTTTATTGAGTTAGTGGCAGCAGGACCATAAAGGTTTCTTGTGTTGATAACTGCGTTCCCTTATAACAGAGAGAAATGCCCAGACTGCTGTTTTCCTATCTTTTTTGCCATTCTGCCTCAGAGTTAGAGCACCTTTCTGATGCAAAGACCCCAGACCTTGTTCCCTGAGCAATGGAAATGGGTCAGTGTTTGCCATGGCCCCCCTTGCTGCCAGCCCTTTTCTACAAGCTTGCAGAGGCACAGCAAGAGGGAGAGCTAGTCCCTCTAAAACCTTCTGGACACCATAACCCAGCAGAACTACTTGAATCTGCTTCTGATGTCACTTCCCTGCCTTGGACCACTGGATGCTGCCCAGCACTGACCATGAAGACTGATTGCTGTTGATTGAAAACGAGTTTCCAAGAGCATTCCCCAGGCTGTCAGCCAAGTCCCTGGGCTCTAATTTGGCACAAGAGCTGCAGGCATAGTGCAGTGTGTGAAGTCCCAGCAGCTTGCCTGGCTAGAGGTGCAGACTTACTTCAGGGAGCCTGGGCAGCAGGAGTCAGCTCCTTGCAGCCCTCATGACATGGCCTGCTGCTTGAGGCGGTCATGGAAAGCAGGACAGCAAAGCTGCTCTTCTCCATTGCTTTATTGCACTGTTATGAAAATGTGCCTGGGCTGATCCAATTAGGGCCATTTGCCTGAAGCAGCCCAAGTGTCAGCAAGGTCCCTTAAGACCTCCACTGAGTGCTGCCTGCTGCATCAATGGTGTCAAGATGGTAACGCATGGTCTGCAGCAAGAACACATTGCTGCCTTCCCATTTTGGTGAGGAAGTGTCCTCCCCCGCTGCATAGCATAGCTCTGGTGTGTGCATGAGGTATGTGGCTGTGTGTGCTGCTCCTTTTGAAGTGTGCAAGACATCGGGAGCTAAGACCAACTTTTGGGCTGTACCAGCTCCAGTCTGCTGGATGGAAGCATCAGGAGAAGCTCAGCCATGGAAAGGGTTGTTCTTGGACACTCTTGCCACAGCCTTGGATGGGTTTCCTGCTGTTTCTCATGCAGGCAGAACTTGTTTCTGCCCCATATATGGGCCACAGCAAGGATCAGATGTGGCCATCCCACATATGTCGCGGAATAGCAAGAGCAAGGGGCCTCACTCTGCACTGGATTTGCTGGTCCTGCCATGCTCTTACACAGTGATGAAGGCGGAGCTGTAAGTGTGCTCCATATTACTGCTAGTGTCCAGGCTGGTGGCACATCAGTTAGTGGGACAGCTGAAGGGATGTGGCTCTTYTCTGATGGAGAAAAAGATGAGCACAGGCTTTTTTTCTCCTTTGCCTTCCAGGGCAAAAAATGGAGACAGATTTCTGGGAAGAATTTTGTGCTCTTCTCTGAGATCAGAGCAGTTTCTGACTGAGTCACAGGACTCTGACAGTTAGGGCTGTCAAATACTGTTAGATTTGTTAAAATCACGATGGCATATGAAGATATAAGCTGACGGCCTCCAGCGTGTCAAGATGCTGAAGGGCAGAGGGATCTCAGGAGATTGCCTGTAGCCTTTCAGGTCAGGATGCTTCCAKCCTCAAAGCCACCCAGCTGCTGTTAGAGTGATGCCAGTTGGACAATGGAGACTGTGATGGTCACGTGCAGTACAGAGAATGCAGCAGTAACTGGGACAAGGAGTTGTGCAGCTTGGTCAGTGGGGTGGCATTCAGCTCTGACAGTGAGGTGTCAATGTGGAGATGATATCTAGGCTCTTTTGCATGCTATGGAGAAAGGGGAAGGTTTGAGGTGCTCACACATAGGCTCCTAATGCTGTCTGAGATGTTCTCATGTGTCCTGCCTGGCCTCCATTGGCCACAGGATCTGTCAGTCAGCATCCCATCTTTTAGCCTTGTATGGATGTCTTGGGTGTCCCCAGGGCACTAAAAATGGCAGAAGATAGATATATTTTGGCTCCTGAATCTTGCCCCAGTGCAGTACAATCATAAGCCTGGAGAGCAATAGAAGCTGTCCTGACAGGCCAGCTCCACGTGCTTGGCCACATCTCACCCTCAGCTCCTGAGAATACGTTCATGCAATCACCAGGGCTCCATCCTGATCACTGGAGATGCCACACAGCTTAGGGGTGTGCTAGGAACCTGAAATGAGGGTGGTAGATATGGCACAAGTCCACAAGAAATTTGGAGCAGGAGGTGGGGACAGCTGGGACATCCCCCAGAACCTAAAATGGCACTAGCCCTATGTAGGACATGGGGCATGGGAGCTCAGATCCCTCTTTGCAAACACTTGCAGTGCAGGGCCCCAGATTTTTGTGTGTACAGTCCTGAGCCGTGTCCTTACCTGGCAACCTGGGCTCCCCATAGTACTGTTAGCAGTGTATGATCCTCAGTGTGCATTTGCAGCTGCTTCTTCAGGGAAACAGAACTGCTCTTTGCCGATCTACCTAGCCACTTTCTCCTATCATGCTCTTCTCCAGCTTGAATTAGTCTCATAGTTACTCCTCTTGTTCTCAGTCCATCTATTCTGCTGCCATATCCCTCAGCCCCACTCCAGCAAATGTGACAGCCACTGGGCCATCACACATGGCATACGCCCATGTTGGCTCTGCACAAATGGCTCTAGGTACCTACAAAGGAAAGTTGAAGTRGCAAGGACTCAGGGCAGTCTACAAAATCCATCCAAAGGCCAGGGCACATTAATGGCCAAATCTGCTCTTTCACATTATCCGTGATAGCTCTGCTACTGCTGCATCAGAGCAGTCACTGCTCCCCACTGCAGACCACTTCTTTTTTTCAGCTTGGAAACCTTTTTTGTGCTTCAGAGGCTTACTGGGCTCAGCCAGGAACTTGCTCCCCCAGAAGAAAAGCTCTAGGACAGATGTCAGCAGGGACCCAGACATGTTTCAAAAAACAACCTCTTCCTGTTCTTCGAATAAACACACAGAAACCAGCTCCAGCTAGAGTGTCATCCTCAAATTCCATATTCACAGAGAAAGATGGGTGTTTCCATCCCCGCCATAGGGAACCTGTGTATGCAGACATGAAGGGCCAACCCAGGACACTAACAATGTGGAGGGGGCTTTGCTGCTCTAGCTTCATCCTTGGGGAATCAGCCTTGTTGTGACAAGAGGGGTGACCTTGGGCAGAAAGCCCAGCATTGCCCTGAGGACAGCAGGCACCAGTCCTAGCACTTCCCATGACTGGAGGTGACTCACTCCTACCCGCACRGGGCTGCTGCTCTGGTTCCTTGTCTCATATGCAACATTTGGTTGATCTGGTGTGGAATGTGCAAGAGGTGTGGAAAAGCCTTAGCTACTGCCAACAACACAGTCCTGCTCCTAGGTGACTCCCCTTGTATCCTTGTGAGCATGATCAATGACAGATGATCAATACCCCCTTGGGCCCCTCACACACTCTCAATGTGGCCCCAAGTCCATGCTTTAACCTCTTACTCTGCTCCAGCCTCTTCTCAGGGTCAGTTTCAGCCATAATATCCACCCTGCCCCAGAGCTCCCCAAGRAGCAGCCCAAAGACCAGAGGATGACAAATCCTCCAACATTCACATGCTGGTGGCACAGGCTAGATGGGATCTGCAGGAAGAATGGGCGCAAATTACTGAGACGCGTCTGCACCTCAGATTGCATGCCTCTAGGGGGTGCTGAGAAGGGCAGTGAGCATCTACTTTTTTCTTGGTCTCCTCCAAGGCTGAGAAAACCTGGTTGATGAGCAATGGAGCACCAGTGTCCCTGGTCCTGAGGCTATGTCTGGAAGTGCCCAGCCCTTCTCCATAAGAGCAATTTCAAGCCTAACCTGCAACGTTCAGGTTCCAATGTTCCTTTGAGCACTGAAACAGTGGTGCTTGCTGCAAACTTGGACCCTGCATGTTGCCTTCATGAAAACCAGGCACATAGTTCTGCTGGGATGAAGGCCAGGTCTGTCACAGTCCTGGAGACTCCAAGTGCCCTGCAGCATTTCCAGAATAGTTGTAGAGCTGCCACAGGCTTGCAGCTACCTCCTCATCCTTGCAGGGTCAGCATTGGAAGCACGATGGCCAGGGTTGGGCTGGCCGAGAGAAGACTGGCTCACAAGTGCTTACTGCTGCTTTCCCCCACCATCACCAAACCTTGATGCACAACAGTGCAGCAGCCGTCGCACAGCACCCTTCCTGGCCAGATCTACCTGCAATGGCAGATGCAGGAGGAGCCAGTGGCAGACCTCTCTGCACTGGCTCTGGGGAGAAATGGCCCTGCTTAGCAATGCAGGAATGCAGGTCGTGCTGAATACAGTGGAGGCGGGTCTGATCTGGTGCCCCACTAAGCCCCCATTCTTTCCCAGACGGTGCATCTTGTATTCAGGCTGCCTGCTCCTAAGCAGAGTGTCTTTAATCCTTCCCTTGTCTCCTCCATTCCTTTTCAGGCCTTTGGCCAATGGGAAGGAGATGAGCAGTTCTCTCCAGGAAGGAAATTAAAAGCAGGGAGGAGGGTAGGGAGGAGGAGAGTGTGGGGAGGGGGACTTGGAAGGGGAGACAATCCTGGAGTGGAGATGCCAGTCATCAGGGTCTCAATAGCCCCATTCACCCTGCCCAGCCACACAGAAAATCAGGGTCACCAGGATCCATGCCCTGCCTGGAGACAACTGTTGCTTTATTCTTTTTAATTGCTGGAAAACGCAGAAAAGTTCACTTGTGTGTGGCTGGCTTTGGTGGGGGCTGTGCAAGGGGGGCACAGGCAGCAGAGGGGAGGGGAAGGAACAGGGTGAGGCTGACACACAGAGAGAAGGGACACAAAAAGCAACCGCACGTGAGGGTGGAGGCTGTGACCTGGCGCCGTGGAGGAGCCATCTGTATGGCTGGGGCTGCTGTGGCAGGACAAGGAGAGCAGCAGGGAGCCTCAAGGATGTGGCACTACTCTGGGACATGTCCCAGTGGCTTTGCCCCTAGGGAGTGCCTGGGAAGGGCATCTGGGCTTGGAGGCATAGGGGGATGTCCGAAGGCCACCAGCCAGGCAGAGGAAAGGCCTATGCTTCCCTCTTTAAACAGACACACACAGGCAGATGAACAGATGTCTTGACATCTCCAGGCATGGAAACACCTGGGCTGATGCCTCAGGCCAGAGACGTAGTAACTGGGCAGCAACTGCACACACACACATGCACACAGAAGGATACAGAGATATTTTGCCACCATGACACAAAGATACTGACACACCTTCCAGACTGAGATGCAGCTTTGCCGCCTCCACTCAGAGGGCTTCATCCTAGTGAGATCCTGCCCCAGGTGTGGCTCTAGTCAGGTGGATGAAGATATACATGTTCCCAGGCTTACACCTTAGACAGCCAGGCTGCCCAAGAGCAACCCAGGTGATAACTCTGCCCATCCTCCCCCCAGCTTTCTATGAGCCTATGGGTGATTTGTGCTCCTGCTCAGACTCCAGATTTGGATGATCCTCCCTCCCCTGGTCCAGACTGTCCTCTGCTTCCTTTGCTCCCCTTCACTCTGCCCTTTGTTAAACATTCACCTCTATTTCCCTGCTGAAAGTGTCAGTGATGTGCTGGCTATGCCGTTATTCCTGTCTACTCTCATCCAAAAAGAGATCTAGGTGAAAGATGTGCTTTTTCTTTACTGCAAGGATATTCAGGGCAGGAGAGGCTTGGTCATTTGGGACAGCTTGTCGTCACCCCATGAGTGTTTCCAAGCTCTCTGTGACCCACGGGATAAAAGGCATCGTTCCCAAGGCTTCCTTCATACCATGGCCCATGCCTTCTTGCAAGTCCTCAGCTTATCCACCCTGCACCACTACCCTACCTACTTTCTTAACCTGCATGGGGCTGGCCAAGCCCAGTCCAAGTAGAAGCAGGCAGCATCTGGCACCCCAGCCAGCCTTCAAGTCCAGGAACATGCCTGTTGAGCATGGCCCAAGTCCAGGTTTCCTGACAAGCCCCACATTCTCTCCCAGGACAAGTAATGATGTGGGGTATTCACATCTGCATGAGGAGCTGATGATCTGCTCCAAAGACTCCATTCTGCCATGGTCAGAATGATAGTCCTCCAAAACATTGGGGGTGGGGAGCAGAGCCTTGGAGCTAAGGGAGCACCCAGTGGACAGAGAGGTGGAGGAGAGGCAGGTTTGTGAAGTATGGCAATGAAAGTCTGCTTTCAACACAATCAGCCCAAACTGGCCTTGTGCAGAGGGGCTACAGGATACACTGCACCCCAAAACACAGCCCACACTCAGCATGTGCATGCAGCCGCAGCTCCCTTCCTGGCAGATGTTGTTTTAAGGCCATAGCTGTAACTATTTTAAAACTGTAACTTGACCAGACCTGATCAAATGCAAGCAGAGATGCAGACATCCTGGGAGACTCAGACAGGAACATTACCACATCTGTGAGACAAAAAACCATATGGGAGACAAACAGGGCCCTGGGCGTTCAGAGCACTTGGAGAAGGACATGAAGCAAAAACAACCACTGACCCCCTGACTCTGCCAGACAGTTAGCACAGGAGTGAGGGCACAACTTGCAATTGCTTTTACATGCATAGGCTGAGTGAATGTTTCATTAAGATGAGATATAGAGATACGGTTTGTGGCTGCGGTAAATGAAGCTTCTTAGAACCATGAGATTCAGAACCCACAAGAAAAGGGATTTTTGAGGGCTGAATCTTGACTGTTTGGGATCTGGCTGAAGAGTTATTGGGGAAACTACTCCATAATAAAAACCACAGTATCACAAGATTTAGCAGTGGTATAGAGAGGGCCAAGCATATTCTATAACAATTTCAGGAAAAGGAGCGATGTAGAAACAGGGCAAGCTATCAACCTCCCTGCCACAGATCCTAAACATAGCCTGGATGCTCTTAAACACTGCATTAGAAGCTTTGATAAAATGTGTGTCACAATTCAAAAAGAAAATGAAGTGGTTTGAAAGCCCCCTTCCTAGCTCAGAAGAAGAATCAAATGGAAGTACTACAGAAAAGGCCAGTGTTTCAGAAACAGAAAGCTTGCCTAGATGAGAACAGGAAAGCTCACAAAACGTGTCAAATCAACTGTAAACAGGAGATTAAAAGGCTGAAAATGAATGTGCAGCACACACTGGAAAGGATGTTATAGCTGGTTAAAGAACATTCTTTTAAACCATCAAGTGCAGAAAGCTGGCTAAGGAATGGGGGGACGTCCAGGATATAAAAGAATGATAAGGAGATAATAAGGCTGCACAGAGAAGCTCAGTATTACTTCCTGTTGGTCTTTACTGTCAAAGGTGGCAGAGAGATTTGCAGGTCTGGCATAGTTGTCGTAGCAGGTTGGTCAGAGGAGCCAGATCAATTTGAAGTAAATACAGAGGGAGCTTCAGACTAATGGGATGAGCTGACCCTCAGCATRTTTCCAGGGCTGGATAATGTTAATTCACATCCTAGAGAAACCGAAATGTGAAGCTGCAGAGCTGCTGAGTACAGCATGGTACCTCTCAGTACACCTGTGGGGCAGGCTTGTGGGCAGGAAAACTTTCAGCTGTGGGCAAGTTAAAGCCTGGAAAGTCTCACTGTTATATCCCTGGCGAGATAGTAAAACCAGTAAGAAAGGGTAGGATTGCTGAGTCTGTCACTGAACATGACCCAGAGGACATAATCAATCTAGATTTTTCAGAAAGCCTCTGACAAGTTACCACACCAAAGGTTATTAAAGAATCCAGGTTACTATGGGAGCAGAAGAAAGGCTCTTTCACGAACTGATAACTAGTTGAAGGATTAGAAGTGATATGTAATAGGTAGGGCTGAATGATCTCTCTTCAGGATGGAGTACCATTAGCACTGGCATCCTCTAGGGACCAGTGCTGGGACAGGTTTTATATTTGACGTGTTCATTCACCCTCAGGAGAAGGAAGTGTACAGGGAAATTTCCAGGTTCACAAATGATGCTGAGCTCTTCTGGATAGCCACTCACTGTGCTGATGGCAGGGAATCTCAGAAAGACCTCACAAAACTGAGGGGCAAATAGGTAGCAGGTGAGCTTCAGCATGGAAGATGAGGCTTCTAGGGAGGAGTCTGAGAGGGACTTTGACACGGAGCTCAAGACAAGTGGTGGAACTCAGGAGGAGAACTCAGAGCCATCACTGACCTGCTGATTTCAGAGAACTGTTAATGGGCAGCAGCAGCTGGAAAAGCCATGAAAATGTGGTGTGATCAGGAAGAGTGCTAAGAACAAGACAGAAAGCATTGTTTTGCACCTGTAGGAAACCTTGGGGATCCCTCATCTTGAGTGCTGTGTGCTTTAGCTCTGGTTTCYATGGCTCAAGAATGAGATAGAGGAGTTGACCTTCTCTAGATCTTCTCTGTGATAACTAAGGAAATGGAATGCCACCTGTATGAGAAGCAGGGATTCTCCAGCACAGAGAGAGGAAGGCCAAGGGTAGATTTGACTGGAACTTGCAAAATCTGAAGATGATGGACAAGCTGAACATGAAACTGTAATACTCTGGTAAGGAGTAAGAAGCACTAGAAGTAGATGGGTTTAGAACAAATATAAAATAAAATTTCTTTACCTAGCCAGTTTTGAATTTCCAGRGCTTACTGCCACAGAGGGTGGGGGAGCCAGACAGCATCAGTAGCTTCCAAAACGGACTGGACACAATCATGGACAACAGATTTATAAATGGACACTGACAGGACTAGGCAGAGATGCCTCTCTAACTTTGAATGCTGAGAAGTGGAAGAGGATAGTGGCCAGGATCATGTAAATAAACAACATCTTATTCCACTATTGGATTCTGAATACTCTCAACATTTCCTGACTCAGGAGACGTCTTATGCTCTCCTACTGCAGAAAATAGCAAGAAGTTGAGTCATGAGGCTTTAGTAGGATCAAGTGCAAAGTACTGGARGAGGTTGATGTAATGTTAGACTTCATATTTCACAGGTACAAAGGCAATGTCTTGTCCTTTTAGCCCTCTCTGAGCAATCGGACCTAGCCTTTACCTCTGCAATGGTCTGTCTGATGTTCCATGAACCAGAAAGTAAGGGCTACACAGCCTCTGGTGCTCCACTTTTGGTGCCTGGCAGTGCCCCAGGGCTTTCAGTGCACTTCACAGCCACTCTTTGCAGATGGGGCATCAATAACTGGGTATGTCATGCCTCCTGCTCTTCATGCTGGACCCCAGGACAGGCTCCAAATAGCACTGTCCAGCCTTGTGGTTCTCCATCACACCACCCTTCTTCTAGGTTTGCTGAGCAGGGAAAAGTGCTCAGCCCTCAGATCCTTGGCCATTGCTCATAGTTAAAGATGGGGAAACCCTCCGTGACAAAACTCACAGAAAATAGCACATAAATCATTATAGCCAAAGAGGGATGCTCACTTGGGCTTGCTCTCTACACAAGTGCCTGCACCTGACAAAGGCTCCAGAACACCCTAGGATTTGCCATGCAGGATCAAGTGGGTACCTAACACATGGTGAAAGCTGAAGGGTACGGTCATGACCCAAGTGGTATTTTCCAAGTTAAAACACAATAGATGAGCAGGGAGAAGAGTATTTCCAGAGGATGGGCCAGAGAGCCAGTAGGACAAAGGTGCCTAGACCTAACTTCATGCTCACAGCTGGGTTACCTGAGTTTTGCAGTTCCTTTGATTCTAGTCCAGGTTCTGGTGCTGATAGTGCTATAAAAGAGAGGCTGCAGTTGTCAGGCCCTCTCAGAGCTGGTGCGGAGTTGGGGGATTGGACTGTGGGAGTTTTATAGAGATTTCTCCTTATATTTAGTTTCTGCCCAAACAAGTCTGAAATCAAAAYGTTTTCTAAACTTTCTGCAAACTAGAAGGTCCTTTGCATGCCATAGCTCCTCCAGGATCACTGCTGCCTCTATTTCTTCACCAGTCAGGCTCTGAAATCAGCAGGAATGCTTTTCCCTGAGCAGCAAGAGCCAGCTCCTCTAGCCTGCCACTTCCCAGCCTGACGTTTCTCCAGGAGGCCATGCAGGACACAGCTGCAGGGGATGGCACAGGCCGAGAGACTCCATGCACACCTGGGTCCYATCAGCAGCAACCTCTGCAGGGCCAGGCCGTACATAGTCCATCAYTGCAGCCCTGTGCTCCAGTGATGCATGATCTTTCTCAGTCCCCATCCCTGGGACGGCAGCCATTAAATGATCCTGGCACAAATGAAGCCACAGCCTCAGGGAAGGAGACAGCACATACATTCTCAGAAGTGAACAACAGTTCTGGGGCTGGGGGGAGGGAGATTGGATCACTTCTTTGGCCCCTTTCTCAGTAAAGTGTCTGGCAGTGTGTGCAAGCTCAGTTTTGCAGCCAGTACAGCTGCTCCCCAGCTTTCCTGGCACTAAGATGGACCCCACGGGACCATGGTCACAGGCAAGACAGTAGATTCACATGTACAAAAGAGGACATGAACAGACTGGATGTGTCTCAGGCCTGTAGCTTCCTAAATTGTCCTCTGGAAAGGAACAATGCTCTTCATTTCTTCTTAGTGCCAGTGGGAGAACAGGAGCCAAACAGCAGCAACAGGAAGGATGCCGAAGTGCCAGGGCACTGGGTCCCTACCAAGGGGGAACTAGGCTCTTGGTAAAGAATAGCGGTCTCCAAAGATGTTGTTTAGGAGTATGTGCCCTGTCTTGTATTACATGTTCATGCCCTGTGTCTGCTGCTGCTTGTGTTCATTTGCTTCATGGGGAGTTTCCTCGCATGAGCACCATGGGAARACTTGTTCCCTGCAAGGACTGCACACAGGCAAAAAGGCTAGACGAGCAGTCCTGATTCAAGGACCAGTACCTGCCTCTCGTTACTCCCAGCGTTAACTTAAGGCCTGAGGACAGCACAGGGCTCCATCCCCCATGTGAGTAGTACATAGTGATACCTGCAAGTGAATACTTTGCAAAGCTCCCACGGCTGGGATGTGCTGCCTGTTGCTGCACGTCCCTAGTACCCATGAGCATGTCAAACCCCTGCCACTCTGGCTAGTGCCCCAGCCATGCTGATGGATGAACAGATGCTCGGAGTAGGCACAAGAGATGGTCAAAGCGGGGAGGTTAGTCTCATCCAACCCCCTTGCCCATCTGCCCGCACTGGGTGGGGGGTTGCAGCTTGACCAGCAGGACCCACGGTGAGGACCTGCACTAGGAGTAGAAAGAGCCAAGTCATTCCTTACCTCGAGCTGCCATCTAGCGTCAATGGGAAAGGAACAGAGATGGGGACAGGAAGGTCTGCCTGGCACTCTGGCCAGCCCAGGGACTATGTGAGACTGGAATAGCTCTCACCCAACCCTCCTGTCCAATGATCAAGCAGGATCCCAGATGCCAACACAGACGTCATACAACTTGTCCAGGCCTTTTCAAAATCTCTTTACTGTCATGTCATCTGGAGCTTAGTCAAAACGGTTTGTGAGCAGGGACTGACCTGGTGATGGTGCCTGCCTCCAGAAAGCTGAGAGTGCGAAAAATCAGCTGTCAGACCCCATTTCCTTGAGAATAAGAGAAAGTTAATGAGGTATACAGCCAGCTAAAAGCACTGTCGGGGACACTAGTAAGGGTCTTACTGAGGGGTAGCTGCACAGATTAACCCTCTGTATCTGGTTAACAACAACACCTACCTGCCAGCTCATCAGGCCTGCCCTAGACTTCCAATTGCTCCCAGCTCCTGGGGTAGTGGCTGATCTATGGGACAGCAAGCCAACTCTGTCACCCTTAACTCAGTAGCTACATGCTTTTCAAGGTGGCTGGTAGGGACTACCACTTAGACCATGGAAGACAATAACAAAGAGGCACACAGGGACTGCTGGGTCTTCTCARCACCCAGGGAAGCACCTCACTAGACCCAGGGCTGCTTTTAGGCTTAGATGGGCTTCCTGAGGCAGAGCAAAGCWCCAGATATTTTAGTGAGGTCGGTTACATTAAAGTCAGCTCATGCCCTCGCTCTCTGCCCTGACTCAATGCTCAAAGGCCTCACTGCTCCTGGAGGTCATCTCAGATGTGCCACAATGCTGCCTGGGGATGACAGCAGGGGCTGGGGCTGTGCACCCTGCCAGGACCACTGCCTGTTTGGGCAGGCCACAGAAGCCATGCAGCACCCAGATCTCTACACAAAGCATCCATAGGTGGCTCCTGATAGAGTCAGTAGAAGGGAGGAGGGATGAAAGTCCAGCAGGCACCTGCAAGCATGCCTCTGGTTCTGGCCTTTCTCTGTAAATATTGAGTTACGGGCTGACTTGAAGAGGGGCTTTTGCCCTTTGCTCTGTTTGCCATTTCCCTCAGGCTGTTTGGTTTCAGTTAATCATCCTGAGAAGGCAAACACTGGTGGGGAGGGATGGCCTGCCCCTCTGTGGTTCCTCCAGTATCTGCTAGGCCCTGGGGATACTTGGCAGTAGGGTGAGTGGCACTCAACCTACTCCTGGGCATTGGTTGCCGTCAGGATGAAGCCTGGGAGTCCAAATGAAGGATTTCAAGAAGGGCATCCCCTCTCCTAGGAGGGAGACAGACAACCCAGGCTTTCGATCCCTCCAGAGAATGGTCAAGACTAGGCAGAATCAGGGATAACCACAGGGGGCCCCTAAGGTCCTTTCCTCTGCAGGGTCAGACTAGTCCACAAGYCAAGGGATGTCTACATGTATGTGTGAGCTCCAAGGCTTGGGAGGTCCTTTTGGCTCACCTGGTTTACCTGGGCTTGGAGGTTCCATGCCCTGACCCTCATTTAAAGCAGGCTTATATTCGGAGCTGGTCAGACTTGACCCGAGCAGCAGCAAGGGATGTGCAGGGCAGCCATGTTAGTGGGGTTTCCTTCACGGCTATCATGCCTGTACATCTGCTCATGGCTGCCAGCAGCAGGTCTGGGAGGTCTGATCAGGAGGAACAGTTTAAATATAGTGTGCAAAGGGCAGATCTTTCCACACTCTGAGCAATCCCTGGTTGTCAGTGGGCAGGGAAGGTGCCCCAAGCAAGAACTCAGCAGCTCGCACAAGGGTTGCATACAAGTTCACATCCTATCTCAGGCAATAAGAGAAAAATACACTGAGGTTTTGCTTCTGGGTCCTCACGGGGAGTAATTCAGATCACAAATACAAGACGGAGAGCCCACTGCCCTGGGAAGGAGCAAGGTCTGATGCAGTGGATCGAGGCTGGGGGGCAGCAGCAGGACTGTTTGTAGGATCCCACAGCAAGAATATGAATCCCAAGTTAGAATAAAGGAGATAGCGGCAGGAGGTGAAGGGACAGGCAAGGATGAGGATCTCAGCCAGGCCGCAGAAGAGCAAGGTGTGCAGGAAACCTCCGAGGGACTGAGGGCAATGCACAAGGATGCTAGCCTCCCCTCCTTCATCCCATGCCAACTCTCAATAAGACTCAGCACAGCTATGCCTTACAAATCCTGGCCATTTCTGAGGGCCACGCTGTGATGTGCCACAGGGCCTGCCCGGTCAAGGTATGCAGGGCCACGAGCCACCCCCACACCTCCCTGATAGGCCCCAGTGCTCCCCTCCCCACTGGCTGCCAGTCTGAAGGTCACGCTCCTGCGCTGTGGGGACAGCACAGAGTCCGGGATCCTGGTCAGCAGTTGGGGCTGAGGGCACTCTAAAGCTTCCAGACATGATGTTTTGGAGTCTTCTTTCCTTCCTTCTCCTTGTCGCAGCCAGTGGGACCCCTATTGGGGACCAGGAGGAGGATATCCAAGTGCAGGAGAACTTTGATGCTGAGCGGGTAAGAGCAGCCTGCAGTCCCTTTAGCCTGGGGGCAGAGGGGATGGGGGGAAAGCTTCATTTTGTTTTCCTCTGAACAGGAGGAAAATATTTCCCATTACTGTTCCTATTCCCATGCTCTGCGGGATGGGTCTTGGCAGTGCAGACCTCCTTGGGGTGCCAGTTGGGAAGAGGAGCCAGCTTGTTGTCCTAGGCCATCATCTCATTACACTRTGGCTTCCCCCAGCAAATACCCCAACAGGCAGCTGGAGCCCAAGTGGCTGAGGCAGATAAATGCCATGAGATGCTTGTTGATCTACCCAGCCTAAGACGTATGTGYAGGGCCTGCTGACAGCCCTAATATGCAGGATTCATGGAGGGTGCAGGCTGGCTGGGATGGGACATGGGATATCACTCACTGGCATCTCCATTCCCCACCATGGAGCTCTGCACATTCCCATACATGCATATGGATCTGAGCTCTCCATCAGGGGAACATGGGATGCCTGTTAGATGCTACCTAATGGTTCAAACTCTGCCTAGTGGTTAGAGCACTCCCCTGGGATGTAGGAACCCCCGCTCATCTCCCTCTTCTGCTGCCTCAGACTGTCTGAATCCCCATGCAAAAGGCTACAGTGTCAGCCYGGGTGCAGGGATGGGCCCTATGGAGAATAGGTGAGATGTGGCTGACGTCACTCACTTAGCAGCGAGCACCCACCTCGGATGGGGCTCCAGTTCTGGCCCTCACTTCCCTGGCTGTTTGGTGTGAAACACAGGGGCATCTAGCCCTGCATTTTGGATCAACTCCCACAATCTCTGCACACTTTCTGCTTCACATATTGACTTTGTGGATCACATGGGGAGAGATCAGCACCTTGTTCCAGCCCTCAATATTGTTCCAGGGCCATGTACCCATGCTTTACTCTGAGTTTCATGCTCAGAAAGCACAGTTTTGTTGTAAAGCCAGTGACCCAGTAAGCTTGGCCCACTGTCCCTCCTGAAAGGCAGCATGCCAGCAGCTCTCAAGCCCTGCCAGTAATCCAAGTCTGAGAGCCTGGGGAGGTTAGTGACCAGGGATCTGGAAAATCCTGCTTGGAGTCCAGCAGCTTCTTAAATCCTGCAGCAGCTTTGACCCCTAGCACCCTGCTCCATCCCCCCATTGACTGATTTCTTTGCCACAAGTGTTTTGGTTCTCCAGAAAACCACAAGATGCCCTAGCTTTGGCGAAGAGTGGTCACAGCAGAGATATCCCTTTCTTATCCCCACAGATGTATGGCAAGTGGTATGACATTGCCATTGCCACGACCTGCAAATGGATGAAGAACTACAAGGAAAAATTCAACATGGGCACACTGGTGCTGGGCCCTGGCCTGAATGATGATCAGATCAGCACCATCAGCACCAGGCTCCGGTATGCAGTGCTTATGGTGTAGGCTTTTGCTGTGGTTGCTCAAGTCACTCCCAAAGATTTCCCATCCAGGGGTGCTGGATTCCCCAGGGTCTGGGATCAAGCATGGAGAATTACTTGCTCTGGCTGGAGTTTGAGCACTGAGGTGGGCCTAGATTGAGCTCAAAATAATGAATGCCCAATCTCAGCCCAAAAGGGTTACTGTTTCCTGACAGTGTCGTCAGCTCTGCTCCTCGTGGTCAGGGAAGTTCAGAAACTCCCCTCCATCCTTTGTTTTTTGTTCCCATCACTGCCCTGTCTGACAGAGGCATTTCCTGTCCCCATGTCTCACCAGGTGATTTCCCTCTATCTCTCACAGCTGCCCAGGACTCCAGACTAGAAACAGGAGGCAGCAATACATGTTTGGGCAGCAGAGATTTCAGGGATCCTGTGCCATGGCCAGTCTTGGTGCCTCAGGCAGGATTTTCATGCAATAAATAGGAAAAGATATCACTCCAAGCAGATGATTGCTTTCTTCCTCTCTCTAGGCAAGATGACTGCACCCATGTTTCGGGAGAATACCAGAAAACCAGCACCCCTGGAAGATACACCTACTATAACCCCAGTAAGTTAGACTGACTGCTGATCTACTTGGCCTGAAAGCTGCTGAACAGTCAGGCCATGCAAACCAGATCTGGGCCTCGAAGTACGCAGCTGGTGGTTGGGAAAGAGGCTGATGAGAGCAGAGCTCCCAAGGAAAGGGAAACCACTCCATGGTTTGGGTTGTTTCCAGACAAAAGAGGGAACAAGGTCCTGGGGGCTGTTTCAGAGCTGCCCATGTGTGGGCACAAGGCTATGGAATACCTGAGCAGATCCCTTCCATCTCCAAGGTCCCATGCCAGGGCGGGCTCCCACTAGCTGTGTTTCGGGAGTATGGATAGTATCATCTCCTTTGTCTGCAAACCTTTGTTTTTGAATCCCCTCAAATAATAAGAGATCAGGAGGCCCAAATGGAGTCATGGTTGCATAAGGGTCAGTAGCTGTTTCCCAACAATCAGATCATTTCTTGAATTAAGCGCCCAATTTCAGCCCCTAGCTCTGGGTTGTCTTATCTTCCCTTTTTTCTTCCCTCATATGAGATGCTCTGTAACAGGCCCTGTCGATGGCATGCGTTGTGTGGCTGGCACAATCTCCAGCCTGGTGTCACTGTCTCTCAGCTGGGCCCCTTCCACTTCCATCCTCCATCATCATACACACAGTCAGGGCAGAAATGACATCCTGTGCATCTCTGTCTTACTCAGAATGGGATGTGTCTATCAAGTCCTATGTGCTTCGCACCAACTATGAAGAATATGCTATCATTCTGATGAAGAAGAAAAGTAGTTTTGGTCCAACTACTACACTGAAACTGTACGGTATGTCTGGCTATGACACTTTCTGGGCAAGCAGATTGTGCTTGGGTGGACTAAATAGCTCACTAGCACTGCCCTTCACTTGGCCTTGAGGAATCTGACCACAGCTTTGAAGGTGGTGACTTGAGTCCAGTTCATCTTTGGCAGGGAAAATGATGAGTTTTATGGCTCAGCTTAGAGCCATGTCATGCTATGAATGTCCAAACAAGGCTGTCATGTGGGATAAATACGGCAAAACATGCTTGGAAGAAACCCAGATCTGGAAGTGGCAGGAGGTGCTGTCTTCCAGGACTGAGAGACATTAAAACCACTTTATCAAAGTCCTTAGTCAAGGCTGATGGGAGAATAACGTAGGAGAGTTTGGATAGGATAGTGAGGCTTATACCACCTCTACCTGCAGATGCTTGAGCTCCGTGGGCTGGTGGGTGCTTGGGAGGCTACATACCAACCCTCTCACACACCAGCCACCAACTGCCCGTTGACAGCTTGTTCCCCTTCCCTTTCCCAGGGAGGAGCCCAGAGCTGAGGGAAGATCTAATCGAGGCTTTCCAACAGCTGGCTCTGGAGTTTGGCATCCCTGAGGACTCCGTCTTCATCCTCACTAATAAAGGTAAATCATTGCTCCCCTCTGTGAAGACACAGTGCCTCTCCTACTGGCTGCCCCCCCTCCCCGCCCCAGCATTTCGTCTTGGTGTGGCTGTTGTTTACAGTGTGCCAACTCTGGTGCACAGAGGTGGGGGAAAAGGGAGATGTTCAGGATGGAGGAAGGAGAGAAAAGGACTTTAAAGTGATGGGGAGGAGGACACAAGGCCACAGGTCAGCCAGGCTTCTACCAGCTTCGAGTTTTCTGCTGCCCCAGGGCAGCTGGTGGGGTCATTGCTGTGCCTTAGAGTCAATCCTCCCACAACAGCTGTGATGGGACAAGGCTGCAGGATGCCAGAGCTGACCCAGTGGGACACTTGCAACTGCTGCCCTTGGCTGGGCACTTCCAGGACCTGAAGAGCTGCTTGCTTAGCCCAGCAGCCCAGAAAGTGGTAGCATGATGCAGGTGGGTGTGGGGATTTCACAATGAGGCTTATGAGAGTGGGAAGAAGTTGGAGTGCCTCAAGGACATGGAAAGCAGCAAGTGGGGAAGAGTGCCAGGGGCAAGCTGGGAGGGCATCTCTTTGCATGGTACCAGGCCTCAGTGAGATGACTTTGTTGAGAAACTGTCCTTTTCAAGCTGCTGATTTTATTTACCATCATCTGACCTAGGTGAATGTATCCCCCAGGAGACTGCAACTGCACCGGAGGTGAGTGGTTCAACTGGGATCTCCTGAGAAGGATCAAGGCTGGCCCTCCAGGCCAAAGCCACTGAAGATTCAGTGTCCTGGGACTATAATCTGTGTACCAGGCACACTCTTCAGGCAGCATCTCCACAAAGCACCCTGGAAGGTGCTCTTTCACATCTGCTGGTGGGCTTTTGCCTGCAAGGATAGGGGGACAGGAAGGAACAGGCTGAAGTGGCAAGGGTCCTGGAGCAGTCAGGTGGGCACAAGATCCCCTTCCAAATATAAAGCAACATCCTTTTCCTACTCTGATTTTTGTCTAGTGTTTCATAGGATAAAAGTTACTGCAGCTGGAGCCTAGTATCTCTTAGAATTGSCTGTCTTTGAGTACTGCAGCCAGGATGTGGAGACCACCACCAGGGTGGGGAAAGCAGCTCAGTGCTGAGCCCACATCAACCTCATATTGACTAAGATCTGGCCAACAGAGAGCCTCTGAGGGCCAGCTGGACTGTTAGTGAGAGGCTGGTGCTCAGGGAGCCAGCAAAGAACATACACTGGGCTCTGACATAGCCTCAAGCTAGGCACTGCTCTAGGAGGTGAGGTAGATGGAGGTCTACATCCTACTACCTGCTCCATGTGAGGCTCTTCACTCTTTAATACCCRTATCCCCACCTTGCCCTGATCCCTTGGCTATAATTGCCCAATATTTAATGATCTTGCAGGGCTGAGTTTAGAAGGATTTTGAAGAGGAGATAGGAGAAAGAGAAACAGCCCACTTGGCTGGAGAGCAGATAAAAATATTCTGGAGGATAAACCATCATGTGTAAGYGAAAGCCAGCAGCAGAAACATGTTCTCAGGCCAGCTCAGGGCACGACTATGGCACTGCACGTGTCTTTATCTGAAATACATGGATCTGGCATGGATCTGGCATAGATCCAAGATAGGGATCTTGGATGAGGACAGGGCTGCTAGATATGGAGGGAACCCATTGACCTGCACTTCCTCCCCTGTGCAGAGGGCACGGAGAGCAGTCCTGCCTCCTGAAGAGGGCTCAGCTGCAGGCCCCCTGCCCCTTTACGTCGGCAATAAGGAAGGTATGACCTGGGAGAAGATGGGCTGCACTGGCCCTCAACAGCGGGGCATCCCTCTGCCCCATGCCATCGCTCAGTATCTGCACCATTTCCCTGCAACTACCTATGTCCTGCTCATCCACAGATTCCTGCAGGCTGAACAGAGACCCTGGGCCTTGCAGCGGGATGCTCRCTCGTTTCTTCTACAACTTCTCCTCCATGGCCTGTGAAACCTTCCTCTACGGCGGCTGCCTGGGCAATGGCAACAACTTCTACTCAGAGAAGGAGTGCCTGCAGGCCTGCAGGACAGAGGGTGAGTGGGATAGCCCAGTGGTACACTCCCCAGCCCCAGGTTGTCCACAAGGGCTTGGGGCCTGGGAAAGCAGGGCTAGCCTGGAGGGAGGATGGAGAAAGAGCATGGGGGGCTCTCCTGGTGGGCTTAGGGCATCTTGGAAAGAAGTACAGGAAGTGTCTTTGCAGAGGCAGTAGAAGGAATTGGGCAATTTGAATGATCTTGTCCAGCATCTGTGTGGGAGTTGCTGTTGTGCACCTGGGGGTTGGCACAGCACCCTGGCCCTGAGCACCTGGTACCTGGCCTGCCTTCAGATCTGCCCTATGTCTCTGCAGCTGCCTGCAGGCTGCCCATCGTCAAGGGTCCCTGCCAGAAGCCGGTGATACGTTGGGCATTCGATGCAGCCCAGGGCAAGTGCATCACTTTTAACTACGGAGGCTGCAAGGGCAACGGGAACCAGTTCTACTCGGAGAAGGAGTGCAAGGAGTACTGCGGGGCTCCCTCACTGGGAGGTATGGGCCATCTTGCGCACACCGCACCATCTCTTCCCATCATCCCACTGCATCTGGGCTTGCAGGAAACCAGGGTAGCAGCTGAGGAGGTGCTGCTTACAGCACCTCTGGTCATGCTCTGTGCTGGGCATGGGTGTGCTAGGTCTACCTGGGTGTGGGGCAGGTTGGTCCAGGGTATGGGATGAGTCCATCCTGGGTACAGGATGGGCCTGCCCTGGGTCTGACTGGGATGCATCTGGTAGGGGTCTCTCCTGAGTACAGGATGAGTTTGTTCTGAGTCTGGGTTGGAGCTAGGATAGTTTTATCCTGGGTCTAGGATGAGTCTATCCTCAGTCTGGAATGGGTCTGGGATGGGTTTGTGTTGGATCAGAGGTGAGTCCATCCTGGGTCTGGGACTCTGACGAACTGAGGAGCACGATCATTTTTCTGCAGATCGTATCAAATAGGGGGACTATAGAGGCCGCAGACTTGCTGAGACCAGGATTGGACTTCAAAATATCTTGACGAAAGGGCTCTGAACAAGCTTCAGTGTGGTGGGGAGCAGTGAAGTGACAGCCCCTGGGCAGGGGATACTCAGTACAGTTCAGGGAGGGAAAAGCAGCTGAAAGATTGGATGGGTGTGGAGAGACTGTCACAACAAACAAGCACTGAATTGGGGTCCCAGCTTGGGGTGTACTCTCCATGCAATGCCTGCTGGATCCTTCTGCTCTAGTTGGCATGAGGGCTTCTATTTTGGAGCCTTTTGAGAGATAGTAGAGCAAAGCACTGGGGAGCAAGGCCAGGGCAGATGTGGAGTCTCCATCACTGGGGGATTTCCCAAATAGGGATCTGTAAGGACAGTTACTCCTGCTTGGGGGATGTTAATGTATCCCCTTGGTTCCCCGAGCCCAGCTCAGCGCATGTACCCCATGGCTGCCCTGTTCCATTGTCAGCACACATGGCCCTGCTCACCAGCGGAGGCCAGGAGCCCACCACCTGCGGGAGTAAGGGGATGCTTGGAGGGTCCCAACTGCTTCCCGTCTGTCCTTAATAACAAGGACAAAGCAAGCAGCTCACCATGCGATCCGCAAGTCCAGCCATCACACCATGCGCTTCTCTTCTTGCAGAGGATGAGGAGTTTCTGCATTTGTCAAACTGATGTGGGGTGGAGGATGAGCTGCGTGCACCAAGCACAGGAGCCCGGGCTGGGCAGGAAGGCGCTGGGAGCAGCCCTGGCATGCCGCCTGCAAAGCCACTGCCATGACCAAGCAGTAAATGTCTCTAATGTGACTAATGAGCCCCACATGTCCATCTGGAGCCCACAGAAGTGCAGGGTGGGGTGGAGGGGCAGTTTCAAGGAGGGACTAGGTGATGCTGTTGAGACCTCCCTGACTTCCCCCACTGGGTCCCCACACCCCATTAGGGCTGCTGAGTGACCTCCACCGAGCCTCTGCTTTCTGCCCCTTTCTTGGTGCTGGGGTGGCACCAAGGGGCTCAGGGCATCCTGCCGGATGGGCTTCAGCCTCCCGTCTCCCACGTGCTGACGGCCGGCAGCTAGGAAGGGGGCACTGAGCACCTCACTAGGGGCAAATAATTCATATGGCAGCACAGCAGCAGCAGGAAGAACCTGGTGGACTGTGAGCACCCCGTGGCTGGTACCACCGCTCTCTCGGCCCCACTCCTGCCCACAGCACACCGGTGAGCATCCCGGTGGACACAGGGAGCATGCTGCCAGCCAGGTGCACAGCGAGCCAACCAGGAACTAACGGAGCACCCAAGGACCTGGGGTGCACACGGAGGGCAGCCCTGGGCCCCAGGGGGCACCCAAGGCCCTGGTGGGGGCTGCTGTGCCCATGTACCCTCTGACCCTGCCGTGTCCCCCACATCACGGCCCCCACGGCTCCCCTCAGGCCACAGCGGATCATCTTCCCCCCRCACACACACCTCATCCCAGGCCCTGCCAGAGACTGGCAATGGGGAGCATGGGGAGGAGGTGGGCRGGGGCCTGGGTGACAGTACAGGATCATGGGGCGATGCTGGGGATCACAAGGGGGTCATGGTGGGTCAAGGAAGGGATTAAAGGGGGCCGGAGGGTCACAGGAGGATTCTGGGGGTCACTGGAGGGCACTATGGGGGGCTACAAGGGGTCATGGGGGGTTATGGGCAGTTATGGGGGTTTCACTGGGGGGGGCTGGATTCATAAGAGGGGGTTATGGGGAGTTATGTGGGTGTCATGGGGGACTTGGGGGGCACAAGAAGGGATTGGGGTGTTATGGGAGGTCACAGGGGGACCCTGGGRGGGGGTCACAGGGGAGCAATGTGGGTGCCTATGGGGGGGTCACAGGGGCTATGGGGGGTCACAGGGGGTTCCTGGAGATCGCAGCGGGTCACAGGAGGGCTTACAGTGGTTATGGGGAGCCACAGGGGGATCCTTGGGGGTCACACGAGGGGATTCCGGGGAGTCACTGGAGGCTATCGGGGGCGCTGGAGGCCGCCGGGGGATCACAGGGGATCCGGGGTTGCAGGAGGCTTGGGGGGGGGGTCACAGGGGCCCTAGGGGAGCCCCACAGCCACTGCGCGGCTCGGTCCGCAGGGCCCGGCACTGCCCCTCGGGCGGCGGGCACGGAGCCGCCCCCGCGGCCGGGCCGCGCTCCGCCGCCCCAGCTCTCTTGGCCTGCGCGAGCCGCCGTAGCCGGCGCCACCGCCTCCCGGCCCCTCCGCGGCGAAGCGGAAGAGGCAAGATGGCGGCGGCGGGCGGCGCGCGCCGCCTCCTCTTCTCCCGGCACCGGGCCCCGACCAGCGGGGCCCGATGAGGCTGAGCCGCCGCACCGCCCTCGCCCCCGACGCTCGCAGGACACCCCCCCTGCCCCGCGCCTCTCTGCGCCGGCCCAGCCCCGGGCCATGGCCGGCTAGCGCCTCCTCCGCCAGGCACGCGGCGGGGCCCCGCCTGAGCCCCCTTCCCCGCCGCGTCGCCCCACCGGAGCGGGCCCGGCAGTCGAGCCCGCAGACCTCCGCCCTGCCGAGCGCCGGGCGCCCCTCATGGCGCCACCAGCCCGGCCCCAGCCCTGACTTGCCCTCCCCGCGCTCCGAGCCGCGACCTTCCCCTATGCCTCCCCCGGCGCCGTCTTGCCYCTGAGAGCCGGAGCCGCGGCCCGTTGCCTGGAGGTGTCTGAAGCGCCGGTGGTGGCCAGGGTGGGGGACCAGGAAGATGTTCTCAGCCCTGAAGAAGCTGGTGGGCTCGGACCAGACTCCGGTCAGAGACAAGAATATCCCTGCAGGGCTGCAGTCCATGAACCAGGCTCTGCAGAGGAGATTTGCCAAGGGAGTCCAGTATAACAGTGAGTTGGAGCCCAGCTTCTGGGGAGTCACGGGGGCGGGTCAGAGAAAGCCCCGGGCGGGAAGCAAACCTCCGCGGTGGGTGGCAGCCGGTGCCCAGGTGGGCCCAGTTTCCAGGAGCCCTTGTGGAACCGTGACACGCRTATGCTATTCGTCTTGTGTGGCGGTTCTTTTGCCAGCAGTTGTCCGAATCCAAGTATGCAGTTAAATGTCAGAGCATGCAGAAATGTGGGTAGAGTAAGAGGTGGCAAACTTTATGTTTTTGTGCCAGACTTAGGAACCTGTGGTGCAGCAGTGTCCCCAGTGAGCAGGAGATGTCCTGAATGCCTACATGCCTTATGCTGACTGTGGCACAAGAGAGAATTTCTTGTAAATCAAATTTAGCCAGTTAAAGCATCAGGAGTGTAATTCCCCTGAGTGCGTGGGTGACCTTCTGTACAGCCCTGGATCATAGTATTTATAATTAAGCGCTAATGGTTATATGRTAAGGGACTTTTTGAAATCTGTGCTCTGTCAGGCTTTATTAAAAGGTGAGTGATGTATGCCCTTTAACTACCTTGGTACATAATTTCATTATGATTATCTGTTTCTGCAACTGATACATTTGCTCTCTTTCTCTTTTTTTTTTCCATAGAACACTTTCAGAATTATTTTAATTTCAGTATTGAGGCTCAGGGTTGTGTTTTTTCCCTAGAAGTTCAGTAAAGGTTATTTCTAATAAAATATCCCAAGAAGGAACTGCAGGTATGTGCAATACATCCCAAAGCACCAGTTGTGATACAGAGAACAGTATTTATGTCATCCTTGCTGAAAATAGACATGCTAACACAGAGCACTGTGAGTATTAGTTTGTATGGGTCTGTGCCAGCAGTGAAGTTTGATTACAGAAGACTGAGAAATCAGCAGTTTGGAATAAGGCTGATTTGTAAACATGCTGCAGAATAGTTTCTCTAAAGGCTCACATGTTGGGGAAATGSAGATTATGTTGTATCGTAATCTGAAACTGTACAGGCAGGGAGAATTTAGCACTTCAGAGTTTGGAGAGGGTTTTTTAGTGTTACTGTGATGGGCTGCTTTTGAATTGATGCAGTTTTGAAGCTCTGTGCCCTAGTAGGGAGAACATTTGGTGCATTTATCCAGATCACATCTGTTAAATATGCTAAGAACAGTGCTTAATTTAGAAAATAATATCTTAGCAAGGAGTCATGAATATGAACAGAAACAYTGTGTTACTGTTAAGGGACTTGATTCCTAATGGAGGATTAGGGATGAGGGTGAAACTGTTGTACCTGGGCATATAGCACTGCATTGCCAACCATATACCTGGGAATCTGCTAAAGACTATTGATCTCTGCAGAGGCTATGTGGAGGCTACAGACTAGAACACATTCATGTGCTTCACTGTTAAATGTTTAAGATGAGGTAGCTAATGTCAATGCCTTTTTGTTATACAAATTGAAAGTTGATTTCTGTGGTAGTGAATGTTTGTGTTACATAAAATAAATATCAACTGCATCTTGCTGGCACAAAAGTAGAACGGGATAAATCTTTGTGTTGACTACCTGCATGGGGGACCAACCTACATGTATGTATACCTTCTTATTATTAAAACAACGGGGCCAAAAAAATGCAAACAGCTCAGCTACAAACAGTACCTTGGCTGCATTCTCTCTCATTACCGAAAGCCTCTGGAAAGCTTTTTGTTTTGTGCCCTGTCTTGACAGGATTTGTGTTCTCATTACTGCTTTCATATCTACAATAAAACTGCAGCTTTCTGTCACTGCCTTAAGGGAAGCTTTCCAATCTCCATAGTAACTCTTCCCAGTGTCGCTATTATATAATATTTATAGGAGATACAAGGAGGCTTATGACGGATTTTGAAGTACCCTACATAACCATGGCAGTTGATAAATAGGATGGGTTCCAGCATTTTGAGGTTATAGTCTCAGTTGAATGTAGGCTAGAAGGACTGTCATATGCAAATGCATTGCTAAGAGAAGAGCAGAGCTGTTCCCTTAGCCCTCAACCCTGTGTTACTGTCAATATGCCTTTTTTTAGTAAACACATGAAATTCATTGTGAATTTCAACGGAGGAGTGCAAAATGCTTTTTGTAGTCATCTTTAATATGCACAGATCTTTAAATCTCTTTTTCCTGCAGCTGCATAGATCTAAATTAAAGGGTGCCGCAATGACTAGTTTTACAGAACTGTTTCCTTTACTGGTCATGAATTGAACCGTGTTTCCTTACCAGAAATACTTGTAGGATGCAGAGATTGCCTTGGGTTGCTTGCTGATAAAAACGAACAGGACGTGGGCCTTATCGCCTGGCTCTTGATGCTGGCTTGCTGTGGAGTTTAGAACAAGCTATGCTATGCCAGCCTTCACTGCTGTCAAGTATATTTTAAAACAAACAACCCGCTATTTGAGGTGATATTGAAGACTATGTGGTGTTTTAATGGCACTGAGAATTATAAGTGGTGTGTAGCTTGCACTTTTAAGTAAGTTGAACTGAAATGAGTTGTGTTGGTGGCCTCTCTTCCACTCAGTCTTGTTTTCTAAAGGAAAACTTTTGCAAGGTGAGTGGGTTTAGATTTCTGATGAGAGCAAAATCCAGTAATAGCCTTTGGCAGCAATCACTTCCTTAGGATGGGACATCATATTGCAAAACAAAAGTATTTTTATACCACATTCCCAACACACACACTCCTCATTTGCTCTCTGTGATCAGCATCTTCTGTTTTATGTGCCGTGCCCCAAATAACACTGTAGTTGCCTGAGTACTATAGTAAGTACAGAAAGTAAAAATGGTGTTAAAAACACTTGTGATTGCTGAGATGTTTATGTGAGATCATGATTCCTAGTATAGAGAACTAGTTATAGTATATCTGTTAAAACTCGCTTCTTTTTTTCCTGGTTGGGGTAGCCTGAACTTGAATTAGGTCTGCTATGCTGCCAGTCAGATAGCTGTGCTGGCCCAGAGAGGGTAGCACAGGCCAAAGCAAGTGGGAATGGGCGGAGGGAGGGGGAGGTATATCTTATTCCTTTGGCAGCAATGCTCGTTTAAAGTGTCTTGACAAATTACAGAAGCAGCAGGTTACTCAAACACAAAGGTTTATATAAGGGAATGATCACCTAAGAACAGTGACGTGAACAGTTCTGGCTGGGTTACACAGGCAAGAGGGTTTCCTGAGAGTTACCATTGATGGTAACTGACAGGAACAAAAGACATGGAGCTGCTGGAGGTTCAGGTCTAGCTGTTCTGCGTACGCCTGTGCCTTCTGGGCTCTATTCTTAAAATTATGTCYGGAGTGCACATCACAAAACAAAACCCACCATGGCGCGCAGGCTGCTGTCCTCGTGAAGAACGTCRGTCTGGCCTAAACCTCTGACATACCTGATATTTTCATATATGAAATACTAAAGTCAGCATTTGCAAGAAATCCCCCAAATTACTCTCTCCTTTTTGCTTTTCAGCTAAAATGTGTTTTTCAAAGACAAAACCTCACAAATATTCTGTATCTATTTTGTAAGCACTATAGCCCTTACTCCCATTCTTTTGTTTTAGGATGGTAGTTCCCAGACCCTGATTGCAGTTTGAGAAATATTTTCATCAGCGCTACTCCCAAAAGATTTTGAAATCAAGTGTTATGGAAAAGTAATTTGGGGACTAGTTTTCAGATGATTCAGTTCCCAGATCCAATTCTACATATAGCTGCAGAAGCAGTAGTGCTGGCACAGGAAAGGCCATGGGGTGTATAAGATTGCCTCTTCTGGAGATAGCTCACACATAAGTCGTCTGGAAGTGACAGTGAAACTGCACCTTGAGAAACAACGGACAGCATAAATGATGAAGAGTCTATTTGTCTCCTGGGCCTCCCTGTTTCAGTAGCTAGTGCTGTAATTTTTGAGGGAATATGAATTTTAAAATGTCTTTCTAAGGTAAGCAGTGAGAGCATTTCAAAAGGTTCACATTTTGGGTGGGGGGGCAAATAGGTTCTTATTCTAACTATGCCATGGACATGTTGCATTAATTAAGAAAAATCCAAGGAATCCTTCTTTGGCATTCCACATAGTACAATAGGAAATGCAAGAAATGCTTTACTGTCTCTACAGAGATGCTCTGGTACCCATAAATGAAGTCAAAATATAAATATTTTGTTCATTTTTGCCTGGATTATTATTTTTTTATTTTAACAAATAACTTTTAAAAAACTAAACAGTAATATATCTTAGTGGATGACAGCAGAACACCAACAAAAACAGAGCAGAACTGCAACACAAAATTGCACCAGACAAAACTTTCGTATAACTTTTTATATGTTTGTTTCAGGCACTCTTGCTTTTAACAAACTTTTCTTGGAGTGATGTGGTTCTTCTGCTTGTCCTGCTACCTTTTGGAGATGCCTGTAATAACACCTGAGATATATTAAAAAAAAAAAAAAAAAAGACAGCCTTGAGTCTGAGATTTTTTTGCCCCGAGTGGTGATTCACAACCTAGTGCTAATGACTTGAATCTGCTGTTAGATGTCTGAGCAGCCCATTTTCTAGGGGATAAAGCTCCTGTGTATCAAATGCAAGTGTAAAATTTCTAGTTCTGTTCAAGTCAGGTGCTCTCAATAGCCTTGTTGTTGCTACTTAAAAAAACCACACACACACACACACACACACACATATATATATATATATATATATATAACAGAAAATTTAGAAAGCGATACTTAACTGTTTTCAGAAAGAGCAAGGTAATATTAGATGGACTGTGGAAGGTCCACAATACTGCTTGCTATGGAAATTGCTTTGCTGGGTTGAGTACACTTCATGACACCAGTACAAGTGATACTGTATGGATTCATTGTTTTCTCAACAAAGTATTCTGGATACTTCCTTTCCTTGGGATGAGTTTGAATGTATTTCTCCACTGATTAACTTTTCTTGTTGTGGCTACAGGCACATGTGAACAAGCTCATGCACATCATTGTAGTTCAGCTTAGTGGCCCAAGTAGCTGGTCTGGTGACAGGACAGGGGAAGTGGAGCCTTTCTGGCTTTACCTGAAACTGCATTTTTTGAAAATTCCTTCTGCTGAATGCCACCAATGTGCTCACACCTTGACCACAATAAGACCTGGCACATGCTGCAGAGACTGAGACTGTTCCTCTACCTGATCCATGGAGATTCAGTTTCTCTTCATTTTATTTCAGTGATATTTAAGCCAGCTTGTGTCTCCAAAAGGCATGTTTGTTTTGGTCCAACTTAGCCTGTTTCTAGTAAATACAAGGTAGATTGTTTTTGGTTGGATTTGAATTGGATTGAACCATCAACAGAAGTAGTTTGGTGAATTTAAGGTAGACTTCTGTGGATGTGAGCTACTTTGTCCCTTTGACAGAGACTCTGTTCCTTGAGGATTGCCTCCTTGTCTGAGCTAATCTGAGCTGTGATCTGGAGCAGCTGAAGAGCAATACATGATCTTGTTCTGCTTTCCCTGGAAAGCAGGGTGTTGTCCCAGCAAAAGAAAGCTGGAGGCAGCTGAGGGTGGTTACAGCTTAACTTTACGGTAATGTTCACCGGAACCTGCCTCTCAGCTCTCCAAGAACATTCACATAGCTTTTGCGCCAGTGCCTTGGCTTAAATTCACACCCTTATGAAAGCGGAGCAGCACTTCAGAACAAAATACCGTGTCTAATTCAGGTCAGCTGGGGACTGGTCCTTGAGCTTTTAATGACGTTGTGCAAGAGGCTCTAGGAAAATATTATTTCCTCAAGGAATGAGCAGTGTTTCAGGAGAAATGTGAATGATAGAGGAGATAATTGAAGGAGAAGCCTAGTCTTGAAGCCTTGAAAAGGGATAGGTATGACAAAGTTGGAGTAAGGGCTAGATACAAGTGAGAGAAGGAAGGAGGATGAAAAGTGAGCAGAAGTGGAAGCAGGAACTTAGCTGGCTAAAGTTGAGCAGGATTCTGAAGACTCAGTCTTGACATTGGTTCTTTCTGCTGAGCTAGTTTCAGTAGCTGAATGAACAGTAATTTTAATGACTGAGCCACTTGTTTTTTAACAAATCATCATGCCTATGAGAGAATTAATTACATCTGAATAATTCTTGCAAAATGTTAACATGCTTTCCAAACATTCTTAGATTTGTTTTAATCAACTTTATTTATTTGCTTCTTTTCCTCAGTGAAAATTGTTATCCGAGGGGACAGGAACACTGGGAAAACCACACTCTGGCATCGACTGCAGGGGAAGAAATTTATTGAGGAATATATTCCAACTCAGGAGATCCAAGTCACCAGCATCCACTGGAACTATAAAAGTAAGAAAAGGAGAGAGGTGGAGGGAGTGACAGTTGTGGAGCAATTGTCTGTGCCAGGGGTAGAAGTTCTACTGCAGCCTCGTTTGCATCTTATTCTGTGTTTGTTTGGGAGAAAAAAGGGTGTCTCAGCACTCAAGTTATTTTAATTTATTATTCACGGTTTCTCAATTGTGTTTTAATAACTGTATTCAAAAAWTGTATGTTGTAAGTGATAAAGGATATGCCCTTGGAAGCTGCAATCCTAGGAAGGTTTTTCATAGATCATCCAAAAAAATTGAAATATTTGTGATATATTTGATAAGATAAAAAAAATATTTGTTATGGAAATCTGTCTCTGAAGCTAACTGTGCTTGGCATTACTGTGCTGTGCACAAGTGAATAACTTGGTATATTCTTGTCTTTCACTGATCAAAATATAAACAACATTCAGGAAATGATAAAAATGATGTTTTAAAAATGGTTGTAGAAATAATGACTTTAGGTTGAGTTACTGTCAGTGGCTTTTCAAAGTGCTTGTTTTACTTTGAGAGATGAGATGTGATTTTCCCATCTGCTGTGGCAGTTTAAAGAGGCTGTGAAAGCCCTGGATCTAGCCTGGAGAAGACTGCACAGGCATTGAAATTGCATAAGGCTGTGGTTCAACAGCACAGTAAATGCAGCTTTCAGGTTCCTGATGAAAAATGCCACAGCCTTGTGAGATGAAGTACTCATTCAGCATGAATTTGCTTTGTAAGTCTGATTTTGCTTTAAAAAAATGACGGCAGTTTATTTGTCGTATCAAATACTGTCTTTCCACACTACTCTGAGTTTATGCTGAGTTATATACTCTCTGTCTTCCCACAGCTGGAATAAAAGCATAAAGTTGAGGTAAACACTGTATTGAGTGCTTTGGATAATTCAGTGATCAAATTTGTATTGTCAAGTGATTCTGTAATGTACAAGTCTCGTGTCAATGATCATGGAGCCGCAGGATGTGTCTGCAAGCAGGCTGCTGTGGGATATTGTAATACCTGTTGGTTTCACAGGCTTTCAGCACAAGGAGTGTGAGGACATACTGCTGTTGTAGGTTCACAAGGTACTGGTAATCAAAATTCGGGAGATTGTCTCCTTCTCCTTTGAAAAAAGGCTTTCACATTAGTCTCCCTTTTCTTGATAAAGATTGAAAGGGTTTATAATAATGGCTAGCTGTGATATACATTGGATGTCGAAGAAAAAGAGGTTCAGGATCTGGCATTGAGCTAAGCTTTGTGTCACAGGTGCTCAGATATTTGACAGGGACTCTGTATTGTAATGATGCAAAGCTTTGCTAGCTGACTTCTACATTTCTTCATAAAGCACCTTTATTTTGGAGTACCATCTTCCTGCTGTTTTGTCTATCAATTGGCCCAAGATATTGACAGATCTGCATTATTCATGCAGAGTTCCCCATCTGCAGCGACACGTCTGGCATACCGCATTTGAGCTGTGACATCCTTCCCCCACACTCTCATTCCTCTTTTGGAATGTCAGCACGTCCATTACTGATGTGTGAAGGTAGAGCTTGAAAGTCGCTTGGATTATGGAAAGCATCTCCAGAAAACAAACTTCAGTACCTCAGTCTTAACAGACTTAGGTAAAACTAGGGAATACTTCTTTCTCAGATATTGAAATGTAAAGAGCAATCAGAATGTCAGTTGTGATTTTCTACAATATCATGCATAAAAACTTAAATGTTTGATTTCCTCTCTAATCAATGCTTATAATAAAAGCATTGCTTGTAAATACAGCACTGGAATTTGACATTTGATTTTTTTTTTGTTTGTTTTAAGAGACTAATTCATACCTTGTTGTTTTGGACAGTGGCATGCAGAAAGGTGTTAGAAGAGTTTGTTCCATGTGTAGAAAGATCTAACCATCTCACATGTTTGCATATTTTAGGGACTGCATTTCCTGTTACTGAGCTGAGACTTAGACACTGCCTTTTTCAACAGGGACATGATGCCAGGGTAGAAAGTAGCTAGATGTGAAGCTGGCTTTGCTGCAAGTTAGTAATTGCAGGTTTTTTATTTCTAGTGCTGAGTTCTAATGTTTATGTGATACATTTTTGTAGGGCTTGCTGGTTAGCGTTGACAGCAATGTGTACATATGGTGATGGACTTTTCCCAAAGGTGCCAAACTAGTTGGAACATTTGGAAGACTGTACATGAAATTGTGCCTTTCACTTCCTTTTCTTTCACTTTAGAAAGCTGTATTATTTTCTTACTAATAATTTCCAGTAATACAGGAAATTGCTGGCTGACCTCCTTAAAACTTATAAAAATAACCACCTTTTAAAAACTTTGTAAAGTGTATTTCCTGTTGTGAAAACTTTCCATCCAAGATAGGTGATGTGGGCACTCTGAGAAGCTGATTCAGATCTAATTACCATCCTATTGGCTGAGTTAATCTGTAGAGGAAAAAAAGTTTATTTTGCCTGTGATCATGCTCTCAAGCTACCTTGAATAAACATTATGAGGTAGTTGGCAGCAAATATTTACAGATATTAATTAAATTGCTGTCAAATGTTCCAGAATTCTCATATTGCCAGGTATTAGAAGATTAATGTTTTAGGTCTGGAAATTTCCTCTTGTCATATCTGCAGAAGTTTCATATTGGAGGATTTAATAAAGTTAAAGGAATCTGAGTTATATTTCACTGCTCAGAATGAACAAAATTACTCTTCCGAGACGGCTGTCCTTGTTAAAGAATTTTTTTTGTACCTAGTATGGAGATACCATCTCCAACTCTAATGTTCAGTTCTTAGATTATGCTAGTCAACAATTTTATTCTCCTTCTGTCAGTGTCTGAAAGGGAGTCCGAAGTAAAAATTAAAAAAAGTACTTCAGAATACTTCGAAAGCTTTATAGATGAGTGTGTGGAATGACAGAGCTGTTCTGTTCTGTAGGATTTGTGATCCAAAATATGAGGTGAATCATGTAACTATGAGAATAAGTATGTCTGAGAATCTGTGAATTTTTATGACAAAGCCATCCATAAAGGCATAGTTTATTTTTAAAGGATCTTTCTTGCAAATGGAGCTTCTTCACTTCATGCTGTTTTCCAGGAAAACAGTGTCTTGGGTGCAGCTGGCTGCGGACTACTTAGCCAAACAGCAACTGAGTAGAGGTGGCCCAATGGTTTTACCCATGCGACGAGTTTAGGTTCATCCAAGTTATAGAATTAAAATGATGAATTGGCACTCTTCTTTTGCAACATGCCTTCAGAAGCCATTAGGGTGAGATGCTGCTCATACAGCTGTGTATGAGTCATAAAAAAGCTAACACAGCAGCACTAAAGTAATTATCCCTTTGTGTGTTCAAGATAATCAGGAATGAAGCTGGTGATGAAAAGGAAGAATTTGTTGTCTAGTAGCTAGCAGAATCACTATTCCTAAACCAGGGTTGGGGGGGAATAAAACATGGAAAAACGGTTTTCTTGGATCTTGTGTAGTCAAGTTCTTTGCTAAGCTCTGTGTTTCCCCTGAGTTAAAAGGGTGCAGAGCAGGTCTCTTCTTTSTACATCAATCAGTTCCAGTCCTTGGCTATCTAGAAGCCATACTGCCCAGCAGGACTTTAGTACTGCATAGATTACTCACTAGGAGAACAAACCATAACTGAGGGTGCACTTGCACTTGGTATTAGGATAAGAAGGTAGAGATAACTGGAGCTTTGGAGCAAAGTTCCAGTGCCAGGTAACAGTCCATCTCCTAGGAGGACGCTGCATGTCATCCACAGAGCTTTGTTTTCCAGAAATGGGTTTCAACTTTTCCATTGAACCTGCTTCCCAGAAGTTATCTGCTTCCTCACATGAAGCTGCAGGAAAGAACAAGCTGCTTTCTAGGCTCCTGTAGTGGTACTGCAAAGTTTACCATCTGAAAGAGAAAAGTGTCCTGTCATCTTGCAGAATGTCTTGACTATTGAGAGGAAAAAAGATTGACTTTGTTGATCTGTCCATCTCTTCGCGCTTCTGGGACAGCTGTAGCAGTACCAGTCCCAGCTACAGCAACTGAATTTGGGGGCAGAACAGGCTTATCTGTGTCAGAGCACCTGCTGGGTCACGGTGCACCCTGAACACACCATGGAGTTGAGCATCCCAGATCACAGAAAAGAGCACCTTACTGTGAGAGCTGGTAGGTATGGATATCTGTTCATCCATCTGGATGCCAGTCATGTGAGTAATGGGGAGTGGTTGCGCTATAGCCCTGTGTGAATTGATGATTTATAGAAATATTCAGGGACAGAAGGAATTTGAGAAGTATAATGGTTAAAGCGGAGGACTGCAAACTTCTGTGTGCTTGTTGTGTACCATCTGGGCCTGTGATGCAGAGGCTGGCCCTGGGCAAATCTCTTGTTCATCTTACGCCTTGCCAGCAAATTGGAGGATTAAGTGGGAGTTGCTATGAGAAAAACAGCCTCTGGTTTGACTTTATGCTTGACTACAAGAAAGACTTTTTCTCAGGAAGTGAATAATCAAACTTTTTCTTTATTCATCTGTCTTTAGAGAATTTTGAAATGTTTTAAGCCAGCAGTGGATTCCATAGAGGAAATGTGTCCTGGCTTGACAACGACACTTAGCTGTATTCAGCAATGCTGTGATAGGAGATTATTTCCTACTTTGAGCCATTGTCTTCTTACTCTGTGGCTTGTGTTCTGAGTTGCTCCAACTACAAGCTTTTGCTTAGTGCCTTATATCATTTCCTAAAAGCAGCTGTTTCTTGGAACAACCCTGTGAAGATGAAACAGCTTGTTCACATTCAATGAGCAGCTTCTATTAATTTATTCTGCATATAGCCTCAAAATTAAACTGCTAGCTGTCATCGTCAGCAGTGGTCTTTTTGTAGTTAGAATTTTGCTTCTTTTGCTTTAGATTTTAGCAACTCAGATCTCTCCCTTGCTCTACTTTATTTATGGACTCTACAGCTCTTTAAGAGGCAAAATTGCTAGTAATACCTTATTTTTGTCAGAAGAATAAGTCAAAGTATCTTGAAATTTGCAGAGATTTCTGTTACCACAGGAGTGGTCTGCCCCGTGTCACATTTACATAAAATTATTATTAATATAGTTGATCTTTACATATGTGTATTCCCATTTTTCCAAATGTGCACATTGCTTCTAGACTAGACTTTATTCTCCAAATTTAATTTACATCTATTCTGAAAGAAGAATGTGTAAACCTCTGTGTGTTATGAAGAGAATCTAGGTGAAATTTTTATAACATGCTCTAAATCTAACATAATATTTGAAGGAAGGCTAACAATATCACTTATGTTACTAGTATTTTTTTAAGAAGTTCTTTAGAGAGCACAGCTTTGGTGTACATCTTGGTTCTTCAATGACAAGCCTTCTTTACACTATGTTCTGGATTTTTCTAACTTGCTGGGGAGTTACTTAGCTTTTTTTTTTTTTTTTTTTTTTTTTACATCGATTCATTACTTTGGCATTATTTGCTTTGGGTTAGGCTTTGTGTGGTGGGGGACAGATTTTGCCCATCTTGCTGGTACCCTTTTTTTAACATTTTATGTTCTCATTGTGCTTTTAGCCACTGATGATATCGTTAAAGTTGAAGTCTGGGATGTAGTAGATAAAGGTAAGATTTATAACTTCCTTTTTAATGCAGATTGACTGTCTTTCTCAATTTTAATTAAGAACTTATGTGGAATTCAGAAACATCTATTTACTTCCACTTTCTTCAGGAAAAAGTATGTATTTAGTTTTTGGATGTTACTTTATTATCTTCTGGAAATAATAATGTAGAACAGAGGAATCTTCTAAACTGGAGTCTGTWTTTTGCAATCTGAGTTTCAGATCAAATCCAAAGTTCAGAAGCGATTATTTCACATGCTCTATGAAGAATGCAATAGTCTGTTTCTTGTGTATTAGATTGTGTGAACTGTATAATAAACTTCATTTCTTCTCCTTTATATTTTTATAAATATTTAGACAGCTACTGAATTCTTTATTCTGTTTGTAAAACTTCTTGCTAAGCTGTTTTTGAAAGCTATACTATTGTTAAATTCATAAAATGTTTTCTGCTGTGCATGGGAGGGAGGATAAAAGAGAAGCTAATTACTTAAATCYATTTAGGACAGAATGCAATATATTTAATCCAAAATATTTTCTAAATGCTTAGCTGAGGAACGTATTAAGATGGGTTAATATATTTTTCATTAGTTTGCAATTTTTGTCTGAGTATAAAGTTCTGTTCCTAAAAATAATAGACGTTTCTGAAGGCAAAATGTGAACACAGTGCAAAGTGCAGTCTGTTGCTAGAAGAGGTTGGGGTTCAAATGTAAATATGAGCAGCACRTTCTCTAGCCCCGATTGCACATTTTTTGTTTCTCATCTTTTAAGAGGTGTTTTCTGCCTGGGAGGCTCCTGATTTAAAATGCGATTATGATCAGGAAAGCAACTTTACAAGTGAGCACTTCTTGCTCTGCAGGTGTGAGTTTTTTGCTCCTTGTTTGTGAGTTTCTCTTGGTCAAATCTCAGGACTACATTAATGGAAACTTTTTATTTTATTTTATTTTATTTTATTTTATTTTAAATGACTTCAGTATTGTTACCCTTTCTGCAGACTTAACTAGAACCTGTGCTGGCACAAGTGTCCTCAGCAGAACTGTATCTGAAGTGTGCTATCTTTAAGTGTACTGCTCGTGCCACTTAAACCTGCAGCAGCACCAAAAAAAGGGGGAAAAGGGGTGTGATAAAGGGAGAAAGTAATTTTTTTTGTGATGGCTAAATCAAATTAAAAATAGTAACAAAGAGAAGATGAATTAGAGCTGGTATCTTTAACTAAGTTCATAAAGGAGATTTTAGGTTAGACCTGAGCTAGTAATTTTAATATAAAATCCTGGGTGATTTCTTTTTTCTKTTTTTCTTCCTTCTCTTTTAACCTTCTAAACACCTGTCTTTCACAGTATATATAAAACCTTACTTAGTTCAGCATTACTGCTGAAGTTAGCTTTATTCTGATTTGTCTTTCAGATCCTAGGCTAACATGTGCAGGGCTGATGAAAACCATCTGTTTTCTCACTGCCTTGCAATTTGAGTATGAATTGATAGTTAATTTGGGAATCATGTGGTTCCAACATTTACCTCTTTGAATAGTTTCTCTGAGCAGAATCATGTTCTAAACTGCAGAGGCTTGTCTTTTTTCCTTTTTACAGAATGGACCAAATTTGGTATGTGCAGATGTTGATAACAGCTCTTCTGATACTGCTTTTATTTCTGACGGTGGGACATGTATCTGAAACCTGACTGTTTTCTCTCCACCTCATATCCATTTGAGATAAACCTCAGTCTGTTAAGATCCCTAGTTATGGACCACAGACATGTCCATCTTTATGTAATATATGTATGCAATCAATTCAATGTAAAAATTCATATTGTCACRATATAACAGAACCAAATCCTTTCTCACTGACATAGCATTGCAGATCCTTGATAAATACAGCTTGCGAAAGTGTGCAAATTAACCATTATGCACTTGTTCATATCTAAGTTTCATCTTAACATTATCTCATGACTGTTTTGTTTTTTCTTTCTGCATGCTTAGGACAAAAAATCCTCCTACGTGATGCTTTTGGTGAGAGTGACACTAACCTATACTATAGGCTTTTAGTAGTGAAGCATCTAATGCCTCTGCTGCATAGTGCTGATAAGACCTGATCCTCCTTTTGTCCTTTCCTACAAGATCTTGGCTAATATGCGTATTTAGAGTTGTGTGGCATGCTGCATTTATTAGGCTGGATTTGAAACATGCCAAAAATGCATGTTCTGAACATGCATTTCAACATTGTTTTCCAGTCTGACTTTTTTTTTAAAGCAGTTTCCTCCATTTTAAAAGAGTTGTTCCTTGTTAGAGAAAATTGAGAACTGTATTTAATTTAAAGTATTTGAAAGTGTATATTGAAAGCCTGATATTATTTTGCAATAAACTGATGGGGATGTAGCCAGACTGTCAAAAAAACATATCCATAAACTGCAATTTTCAACTTCGGTCTTGTAAAGCAGCTTCCACTTCACTCTGCTGTGCAGTGCTGCTGTTCCTTATGTCTCCGTGTAATGTGCAAGGAGAATTTGGGAGAATTTCATAAGCTGCTCCCTGAAGAACCTCACTTAGATTCTTGCAGTGAAGTTGAATGTGGTTTTCCTAAGTAATGTTTTGCCTAGCACTTAGCAGCAACTGTGCCTCCCTGTCCTTGTTAGTTCTGCATTGTGCTTTGATTCTGCCCCCCAGCTGATTTAGGAATGCTGGAAGCAGCTTTGTTGGCCCTGCCTGGCTAGTGACCTGCTGTCATTTGTTTGAGATACAGCTGCTAATTTGGAAGTGAGGGGAAAAGTTTTGTTGTGAAATCTTAGAACCTGTTAGGGCAGTAAATGCGGTGAAGCGAGAAGGCATGCTAACCATTATGTCGTACCCTCCTCTTAGCTTGTTCTTGAGTCTTCATGACTTTTTTTAATGTGCAGACTTACAGGAGTACTGACTTATCTGCAGCTTGCTGGATTCTTTTTGGATGTGCTCAGAGAATATGGCTCGCTTCTGTAATGATGCCATTTATTATAATCTTAAGAAGGAGGGCTTGTCCCCAGCTATAGATTGTGTTGGTTTTTGACCAATATGTGTGCTCCTTTGCTGTCTTTGAACCAACAGTACATCGAAAAGATACCTATCAGCAAAAGTCACAGTCCTGACTCATCTTTCTGCTTTGCAGTGAGTTGTATAACTGATGCAGGTCATAAAACCATAACAGATTCTGAATGCAGAGAAGTGAAATAAGATGAAACGCTTGAAATTCAGGTGATTCAAGAGTTCCAGTCTCACATGTTGTCACACCTGCTGTTTGGGTTCCTGCATCTTTCCCCAGACACCAGCTGAAGGGATCGAGTCACGTTTTTCTCAGTGGCCCCCAAAATAACCTAAACCCTTTCCCTTGAGTGCTGACCAGTCTTCTGTCATCCAGGAAGAATAATTGTCCTGTAGACTCAGGGCACTGCTGGAAGATTATTTGGTTTCAGTTGCTACTGCCCCTGTAAATAAGGAGCTATCAGCATTCTAGTTAGAGAAGTTGGGCAAACAGTACATGTTTTCTAACTGGGGCTCCCAAACTACACATCATGTAACCTTAAGAAACATAGAACCTAGATCATATAGTCACTCCATCGTCATTGCACACTTGCCTTTAAAGCCTGAACTGCATCTCTTCACTACATGTATCACATCTTTTTCTGGCCCATCTTGCAGCTCTGGTTCCAAAAATAGAAGCTGTGCATGAATATGTACACACATGCGCTTTTCAGCTCTGTTACTGCTTTATAGATGACCTCCTTTGCAGCAATGATGAACATTGCTTAAGAATACCACTCAGTCCTCTTGATACACACTTAAAACGGTAAACAGAGAAAGGTGCACGAATCATGTATTCAGTCTCAAAACAAAAGTAAATATGCCCAGGTTAGGAGGACCCCCTGATTGCTCAGGACAAATGATCTGTGAAATCTGAAGAGTTTTGATTGGGTATTTGTGGTTGCGAAATTCAGGTTACATACATCCAGCGTAGTTTCAGCAGCTGGAGAAATAGTGAGAAATTGACATTAAGAGAAGCCACACAAGTTCCACCGGTTTGAAATGATTTTAAGCAAAAGGGGAAAAGGTGTGCATTTCCCACAACTTCAGTTGGTCTGGGAAAAATCAGAGCCCACACTTGAGCCCTCAAGAAGGATATACTGCAAGAATGGGGAAAAAATCAAGATTAGTATGTCAGCTATTTTCAGCTGTCAAAAGTAAGATGACACTAGGGCTACAAACATAATAGAAATGTGTGGTTTTGCAGTGACATTCAGAAGCATCTATGGGTAAGGGTTTAAGGGCTGAAATCTGCTGCTGTATACTGCAGACCTTGTGCAGTTGCTGTGCCAGGACTGTTTGGGCATTAACATAGTATCACAGCTTTTTTCTATTCAGAAAATGCCCCAAACTTTCTTTTTTATTGTTATTTTATTTTTAGCTGTCACTAATTCCTTGACAGCTAGCAGGTTATTTGGTTGACCATCATTTGCTGAATATGGGTCACAAAGTACAGTAAGAGAAGTGCAACCAACATCGTAATTATCGTCAAGAGCAAAAATACTTTCAATAGGCTAATCCTGAATACATGTGTCAAGCAGTACTGATGTCTGTATGAGCATTTCTATAAAAGTACTTGGTAAGAATGTTTCATGGGGTCATTTCTCTGGTGCAAATTTTCTTTAAGCAGGAGAGCACTACAGCACTTGAACTTTCCAGAATACCTTCTTATTTTGTAACCATTTATCCTTGACCTGCATGAAAAAAGGAGGAAACACTTTTTTTCTTATTTGTTTCACATTTGCCAGAACCATGAATTTTGCAGGTAGTCACTCCATCTTCGTTAGTTGAGTTGAATAGTTACAGAAGCTATTTTTGGCCCCGTGTTTGCAAATAGTCTGTTAAAGAGTCAGTGGAAGTGTGTTGTGGGTACATCCAAGCTGTCAAACATATTCTGTCAATGATAGGCTGCGTTTCTAGAAACTACAAGAAGGAATTTCAGATCTCTGCCATCCCATTGTAATTTATTTAATTTGCCATTATGCAGACTAGAAAAATAGAGAGCAAAGCTAATTCAGAAGTATGGTTCTTAATTGTTGTCTCTAACACCTGGAAGATATTTGAAGTTTGTAAAACATAACTATAGACCTTATACAGCTACTCAGTACTCATCATTTGGTGAAACTCTGGGAATTGCTGCACGTAGCTAGAGTTTAAACAACACCTGGAGATCCAAAGACAGATTTTTCACAGTATATCCACACTAAACTTATTCAGTGCTAGGTGAAACAAGATGCGCTCATTCTTTCTTCCTGAGACTGCTGGCGGTCCTTGGTCCACACCAGAAAACCACGTTAGCCAATTGCACCTCTGCCAGTCCAAGGTGCAAATGCATTGGGTGTTGTTCTCTGCCTGCTGTTGCTGCAGGCTTTAAGATTTGCAAACATGATTAGAGTGTGACTGATAAAATGCAAAATTTTCAGGGAGCTTGAAACATTGGTTCTGAAGTTTAAGATGCTGCCTCCTTTTCCGTGGGTGCTCAGTCAAATGCCAGGGGTACTTTACAGTGTCAGTCTTGGTACTTGTCGAGCACTTATTGAAGCTGTAAGAAAAGGGAGAAGGCTCAACATGCAGCTATTTGCAGCCTATTTCAAAGGAGTGTCTATTTTAGTGGTACGAATTTGTAAATGTTTAGCTGTCCTCTTTTATTAGTCTCTTGTTGAGAAGCCACAGAGGCTGGTGGAGCATGCTTAAAGCTGACGAGTAATGTGCTAGAAGGGGATTTCTTGACATTGTTTGCTGCATTTCAGGGATGTGTCCGCCTTCCCTCAACTATCTAGCAGTGTGCAGGCATTCCAGGGTACCTGAAAAAAAGGAATGAGAAATATAGCCTTATCTGGATTTTTGCTTGCTATTTAAGTGACTGTTCATGTGATACTCACATGCCTGTTGGGTACACATGGCAACTTTGTTTTGAAGTGACTATTAAAAGGAATTTCTATAAGGTCATTTTGTTCAGGACTGACCTTTAAACGTAAGGGCTATATTTTAGTGCATGCCTCAGAGCGTCTAGTGTGTGCTCAGAGCTTTGGACTGGTGCTCCGTTAGGATTTCCCTTCTTCACCATTGCTGGTGATGACCAGACCTGTCCTTCCACCTCTGGCCTTTCATGCATTTCTCCTCTGCTCCRCAGCCCCCTCACCACATTATTTTTCCCCCCAGATTTTTCCTCTTCTGTAAGCTCTATTTGCATTTTGAATGTTAAATTCTTATTCCACGCTGCCACCTTTTTCTTTCATCACAAGTCAGCCTAAAGCACCTAATGGGCTCTGAGAGCACCTGTATTTATAAGACTGCCTGCTTCAGGTCAGTGCAGTAGTGCAGCAGTGTYGTAGCTTCTCTCAAGCATAGCTTGTACGTAGTCGGACAGTTTAGTCAAAACAGCCCCAGTATCCTTTTTCTCCTTCAACACTAATGCAACACAAAGTGGAACAGAGCAGCTCTCTTTGTGGTCAGGGAGTGCACCCAAACCCATATTCTTCAGTCATTGTGACTGTCTGCTGTGAAGAGCACTGTTCTAGCTACCACAGACTTTGTATTCACCTTTGCATCAAACAGACTAGCTGGTTTTCCTCAGCAAGGCATGCCTGTCCCACCTCTCCTCATATTCCCCATGCTTGGAGTAGAAGTTGGAGCCATTTCAAGGTTGTGTACAAAATGCCATGGTGCTGCCCGGGGAGGCAGACCCGTGCTGGAATTCTCTGCCCAGTGTAATGCATTTGTCTTTTACAACTCTTCTTTTTAAGGAAAATGCAAAAAACGAGGAGATGGTTTGAAACTGGAGAATGATCCTCAGGAGGTAGGTCACCTTGAGTACAAATGTTATCCTCTTAGGAGGAGGCCTCTTCTCACCCTTCGGTTTCTGCGTTCTACATTTGTGTCTGCCCTGAGCTGTCTGGAAGCTTTGTGAGGGGCAGTGGGATCCCGGATGCTCTTTGCTCTTTTGCCCTGCCTGTGATAGCACTCTGTTCRTGCCCTCATTGCAACTCTCCTGCTGTTTTCCATTTGATCTTCTGGGAATGAGGCACCCAGATATTTACACTGTAGTTTTGTACCTGTTTACACACAGTCAGTCTCAGGAAGTCCTTTTGTAAAGCACTTGCTATGAGACTTGAAGAAATCGCTTAAAGCCATGGTCTCTGGCTGTTCCTTAAAACCAGGCTAACAATTACCTTTTAACACCCTTTGAAAGGTAGAAGAGGAAAAGGCAACAGAGGTGCTACATAGTATTTAAAAGTAAACAGAGTGGCTTCCTCATGGCTGTTGCATAAACCTGTTTTCTGTGGATCTTCTGCTATAGAACGAAGTGCCGTAAGGGAGCCCTTGATGCCACATTCTCCAAATTACATTTGGGCTGCTGATGCACTTCTGTAGCACTTCTTTTAAAAGCTATACTATTTTATCCTCCGGAGAAGTCAATTTAAAGGCCGTCGATCATGTGATTTCTGCTGCAGCTATTCAAGAGCTTCATTGCTGCTGCTGCGCCAGTGCCCTGCGGGGTTCATTGCATGAACAATGTTTTGGTGTTCATTCAATAAGCGTTTTATCAAAATTGACAGACTAGTTTCCGCGTGGAAGGAGAACCAATATCACTGATATACAAAGTGCTGAGCACTTCAATTCCTAGGGATGGTTCAGGGCAGTGAAGAGGTGTTTCTTTGACCAAGATGCCAGTCCTCCTCAATCTGGGTCAGATAAGGAGAATTTTTTTAAAAAATGTTYTCCTCCTGGGGGAAAAGGCTTCTATGAACACACAGCTGCCTCTCTGTTGGCAAACATGGATGCATTTCTCGCTCTGAGGAAACCAGTGAAAGCTGTTCCATAGACACCAAATTGCAGCAGGAGACTTGCAGATTCAGTTATGACTAGCATTGAATTTTGCAAAGTTGCAGAGTCCAAATGATGAAAAGCAAGTTGGCTTCTAAATATTTTTAGCCACGGATAGGAGAAACTCATTAGAAACTACATCTTGGCTTTATGGATCAGAAGCAATCAAAGTACAGTCAATATTCTCGTCTACAAAGAGATGGAATAGGTGCCATGTGCTCTATGCTGTATCCCTTAGCTGCATGTGGAATTATGTTGTCAAGATGAGTTTTGGGAACAGAAGGGAAAGAGCAAGGGTGGATTTTAGCAATTGCAGACATGTTTTTTTCAGAGAATGTCAGATCTTTCCCATCCTGCTCCTGTATGCAGGGGACCCCCAAAGTACCTTCCTTAAATGATAATGATGTGAAATCCACTGTTAYCTTTTCTAATGGCTGTTACTTTAGAAGTTTTGCCTATTTAGTGCTGTATCGGTTGTGTTCTGTGCAAGCTGAAAGTTGAGCCAAGTTATTTACTGCTTCTTTTGCCTTTATTTCCTCAGGCAGAGTCAGAAATGGCTCTGGATGCAGAGTTTCTGGATGTATATAAAAACTGCAATGGCGTAGTGATGATGTTTGACATCACCAAGCAATGGTAAGACATCGTTAAGGTCATGCGCAATCAGTCTCTCACTTGTTTAATCAAAAAAGAAAAATCGTTAGACTTCTTGAAGGCTTCTGAAGCTGATTGTGTATTGCTAAAAATAAGAGCTTTATCTTCTGGCACATCTTTTAATATACTCCAGTCCTAGGTTTGTTTTGAATGAACAATTTCCCTGTGAGGTTGTGGCCTGGAGTTCTTGCTGTATTGCTTTCTAAAGCTTGATAGTTAGCCCTGTTGCAGATGCAAAGTGTACTGGGTATATTTACAAATCCCCAACTCTACAGAGCACAAGGGTAAGGAGAAGACTAGTAAGCAATGGGGAAATTCCCAGGAAGACAGGTAATGCAATTTATGGCCTCTAAGTAATCCATAGCAATAATAGATAGAAATGGTGAGCTATAAATTTTGCATCTCTGATGGGGAGGATGGGGAATCTATGGAAGCCAGAGGAGGATAAGGAGGTAGCTGCTGCTTTATATTTAAGCTTGTGCTTTACTGGTTTGATTATGGGTCAGTGAGCCTGTTGCCAGCAGAAGTGAGGGAAACCTCTACTTCTGCTGTCCTCACACAGTTGTATAGGTCTGAGAGAAATATTACTGCCGGAGATGTTAGGTTTCTGGTGGAAGTGGAGTATTGAACTTGTTTTTGAATGAAGAATGGTATGAACGTATTTACAGCTAATGTATTCTTCTGAGAGGGGCAAAGAAGCAACAGTCTTGGAAAKATTTTTTGAAATTCTTTTCTTACTTTGTATTTTTTCTGTATTTTTTTTGTGCTTTTGTGGTGATGAAACTGCTTACAGAATATGTTTCCCCCTCATTTACTTGTGTCTGTCTCTCCTTTGGCGAAGGACATTTAACTATATTTTGAGGGAACTTCCCAAAGTGCCGACCCACGTTCCAGTGTGTGTGCTTGGGAATTACCGAGACATGGGGGAGCACCGGGTCATTCTGCCTGGCGACGTGCGAGACTTCATTGACAATCTGAACAGGTAATGGAGGGTGGCCCCACAATCCCCAAACAGGGAGCAGAACTTGGCTGCTCTCTGTCATCAACCGCAAAAAAACATATTGCTGCTGTGTTTCCAGTGTGCGTCACATTCATTCCCAGGCCCTCTGCTTAGCTTTGGGGCTTTGATAGGTAAGTGTTTCATGTACCATCTTTGATTTACATGATGGGCTCTTTTCCATTTTGCCTAGGCTGTATCAGCCAGGTTGTCAGCTACGTTCCTGGAAACAGTTAGTGCCTACCAGCATGTGCTTTTCATAGTTGCTTTGCCCAATAGCTCGTCTTCTTTTTGGTTAGTCCTTTTCTTGCAAAAGAGTTCTCTCCCTGAAACACAGCTGTTCTCTACTCTAATCCTGCTGCCTGACAGCCAGCTAGTGCAGCTGTGAACCTCGCTCTTCCTCTAAGAGCATTTTCATGCAGCAGCTACTGGGCAGAGCCAAATCATTCTACTCCCTTAGCAGCCAAGCAAGTTTTTTCCCTTAAATTAGGCTCTGGAGCTCTCTATTATTTAATTGTAAATATTATTTGTTGGTCAGGATTTAATAGATTGTACCCATTTTGCAGTTTATGATTTTAAGGCATTTTTTAGTGTTTTAGTCTCTTGTTTGTTCATTTGTGTGTCAGGCACACACAAATGGCATCGGTTTTAAGACTTGATTTAGTGATGCAGTCATTTCTTCACGAGTTTATATATAAACTTAGCTGAATTTGATTCCCAGTGCCAATGCTTGAGTAGTTGACTTAATTTAGATCTGTTAGTAGTATTAAAACAAAATCTTCATTGAGGAATGGCCATATATAGCCATAAAATCCACAGTTTAGTAAACCAGTGGTCTAGTGTCCTGACACATTATTTCTTAGTCTGTCAGCTGCATGACACCACAACAGCTGCATTCCAGCTTTTTCTGCCACCCTTCAGGAGGAGCAAAGTCTGAATTTTGTTTGTAAACAAAATAATCAGTCCCTAGCAGGATTATTTGTCAGCCTACATCTGGGGGTTGAGGAGCTGGCTTGTAAATGAGGATTGCTCATGATATATAATTCAGTAGGTGCCTCCTCTGCGTGTATGGAGTCCATGTTCTTTGTACAATTTTTTTCTCTCTATCTATCTGGTTGAGACAGGCCACCTGGCTCCTCATATTTTCGGTATGCTGAGTCTTCCATGAAGAACAGCTTTGGCCTCAAGTACCTGCACAAGTTCTTCAACATCCCCTTCTTGCAGCTGCAGGTAAGAGAAAGAGTATCTCTGAGATGTGGGTGGGTGGGTGGGATGGAGTTCATCTTCCCTATTTCTAAGGTGGGAATTTGATTTAATGTTTGTGCTTTTTTCATTGTTAAAGGATTTTTTCTTTTTGTGAACACCTAGTTAACAAAAATGTTAGTACATTGGTGTCTGTGACTTGAACATGTGTCTGCTTGTGCACGGGCTGTTCTTTACTATATTCACAGATGCTCACCTCTTGTAGAAAGTCTCCAAGATAATAAATATTGTGGGCAAGAGAACTGTATCCACTGTTGTGATTATCAAGTCCAAAATGATACATCCCCATAGGTGTTAAAGTCTATGTTTAAGTTCCATGTTACCAGTCAGTTAAGAAGAAAATTGCTAAGATGAACAGCTCGGGGACAACCGTTTGCTGAAAATCATTACCCTGAGATGAATGGTAACTGATCTGCTTGAATCCTGTACACATAGATCCAAGTCTCAGATTTCTCTTGTATAATTGAGCCTTCTTTAGTGGGATGAATGGAGAGGCAGAAGGCCAACAGGCATTAAAGGGTGAAATTTGTGGCTGTGGTCCTTCAGAATGGTTAGAGTGTGTTTTTGAGGGGTTATACTTTCGTGAGGTGCGTGTGATGTTGTATCATTGTTTTCTATTGCATGGAAAAATTTAAACAGTTGATCTTGATTGTCTTTCACTAGAAAGTGAAATGCCTATGTGTATTTTTGTAAGAATAATCCTAGCTGAAATAGTAGTTCAGAATAAGCTCACATATGTTAGTGGATGTCACCACATCTTCAGTCTGCAGAGCAGATGCATTAGAAGGAAGCAGGGTGAGCAAGCTTAAGGTACAGCAACCCAGTGAAACAAATCAAATGATAATTTTTTGAGGAAGAAGCTGTAGAAATCTGTCATTTAAACCCAGTTTACTGCTCAGTGGAGAAAATTGAAATCTACCAGTGTGGTGTTGGTTAGATAGCTGGTTTATAACCTCAGTACCTATGGCAAAGCGGTGTCTTATAGAAATCAGGCAGAATAATTAGTTCCCAGGTTACTATTGCTATTTCAGTTTTATAGATCTTTCTTCTCAAATAGATGTTGATAAGAGACAAAGACATTAGTACAGGCTTCCTGCCAGTTTTGTGTCTGAAAGCTGCTCATAGTGATACTGTTAATGGTCAATATATGCAATGATTTTCCTAAATATAATCATAACCAGGAAATACTGAAGTGTCTGTGGCTCTGGGTTTATCTGGAAACAGCTTTAGGAGGAGAGTCATAGGTGACCTGTCATTGAAATGTGCCGTGAGTAAGTAAACATGATGTACCAAACTAAAAGCTGCTAGGACACTTAAATAAGCTAATCAGCCCCAAAGCCAGAGAACTTCTTGGACGAATCTTGGTCTTTAGGAACATGAAAAAATAAATCTGATGTAACCTCTAGTAGTTTGGAGACTCCAGTGACTGTTGCTTGAGGAGATGAGGGAAATGGAGTGATCAACCTGCATTTATTCTCCTGTTCAGTGGGCTGAAGATGGCATTGGAGGTAGTCCAAAACACAAGGTACAAGTGCCACAGGCAGGATTGGCTTCAGTTATACTAGATTTCCAAATCCTGTGGTTTTATATGCTATAATGAAACAATTCAGCACTTCACAAACAAACATCAAAAGAGTTTTGAAGGAACTGTTCCCATAATGTGCAAGAGGAGGTTTGGGTGGACACACATGAGTGACACCRTGTAAATATTTTTGCACTGTTCTTGGTATCTTGACAAAAAAAGGTGGCAGTTGATGAGTCTGTCCTATATCTATCATTCAAGGAAAGACTGGTCAGCTCACAGCTATCTGGCCTTTGCTTTGAAACAGTGGAGCCAAAACTARTTTCTGCAGCTCTGTGATATTTGGATTGCAGGCAGATGCTTTTCCATGCATTTTGTTTAAAATCACAGCATAGGAGCAGATACGAAGATGTTTCCCTCCAAGGTGAAGGAGATCTCTGCCCTTGCCATTCTCTGAGGAGGACAGCAGCAAATTTGAAGGCCTTTGGTTGCTTCCACCTAGGCTGTAGAGCCTCTGCTTGCTGTCAGACTTCAACGAAGGTGTGCCTCGCTCAGTTTTTCCTGTGCCACTTGCATTCATGATGCAGTGTTATTGGAAGAGCTTAGTGCTGTTTTGTAGCTGCTGATTTGGTGGCTCTGGGCATTTTGCAACTCCTGTTTAGCAGCTGGGAGCCTTGCTTTTTGAATGCACTGGGAGCCAGAGCTGGCCCACTGGGTCTTACTAACAAGCAGTGCAGCATGTTAAAAGGTGTAGGAAAGCCACAACTAGATCTAATTGCTAATGGTACTTTTTATACCTTCAGAGGAAATTGCTAGTAACAGCYTCCAAAAAAGAGTCATTTGCCTAGTACTTCTGTGCAAAGTAAGGTTAAAGGAGGGGGACTCTGCCAGGTATTAAATGCACATATAATTTAATCAGTCTCAGTCTACTTCTGAAGTTTCTCTGTGTTTCTCAGCCTGATCTGCCACAGCTCTCAAGGGGAAGGGTTGTTGTTAACTGCCTGAGAGATACCAGAGTCCTTAGCAGAGCTGGTGTTTGGTGCATTGGTTTTAAGTTGCACTTTACTGTGTTCATCTTACATTCATGCATCTTTCATTGAGAAAGCGGTGGGTGAAATTCATACCTTTGATATAAAGCTAGTCCCCCTAGCAGTCTGGGCTCTTCAATTATTTAACAGTTCCTTGCCAGGGGGAGGATTCTCAAACCGGAGAAAGCAGTCCAGCCCTAGGTATTGCTGGTGGCCCACATAATGTGCTAATGTGATCGGGTCAGCCAGGTCTGCAGAGTGCCATACTGGAAGGAGACAAAATTGAGCAGGCAGCTGGAATGGCCTTTTCCCAAGAAGCACTTGAAAGTGGCATTCAGCCAAAGCATTGGACGGCAGCAGTGATTTGCTCTGCTCTTTTGGGTCATTGCTAATAAGTTGTTTCTTGAATATTTTAATACCAGCGTGCTGAAATAGATTTTTTTAAAAAAATATTTCAATCCATTACTAGTAATGATTTTTTTAAAAATAAAATTAGATGCATCGTGCTTGTGATTAAATCTAAGTTCTAAACTTACTGTTATCTGTGAGAACTGAAGTAAGTAAAACTCTGGTACGTGTCTTGCTACCAATGTATGAGAAAAATCAAGGCACTTGTTTGGTAAAAAGCCTTTATCCAAGTACCTAAGATCAGCATTTGAGATCAGTATCCCCTCTCTTTCTGTTTATTGAACTAATTTGCTCAACATTTATTTCACTTTTATTAGAAAATGCATTGAGGACAAAGAAGTAGAAAATTTGCCTTTTTTATGATTTATGGTTCCAGTATATGAGTAAAATATAGAAGGATGAAACCTATTCTCGAATGTTGAAGGATACAGGGACCATACAGCAATACTTTAAAATCAGTAACTACAGATTATTACTTCTCTTTAGTTAAACAAGTTTAAATATGTATAACATGTTTTGCTGAAATTTCTCAGTGTATACCACAATAAAGGGAATTTGAGTTAGCTAAGGACTTCATAGTTCTGTGTATATGTTTTAATTAAATTCAAATTTGCATCTACATAGAGCTTATGAATATGATGAAAAAAAATAACCTAGCAAGGGAAAAATGGATCACTTCATTTTTGAACTGCTTCATTGTGGAAAGAACATGAAGAATAAAAATGTCTAGTAAGCTGTTCATTAGCTTAAATGATCATAGAAGTATTTAAATTTTGAGAGAGGCTATATCTGCCTATGAATTAGCATGTTTTAATGGTTATCAACCAGTATGAATCACCTGGTCTGAAAAATGTAATACAAAATAAAAATTACATAAACCTTGCTTGCTGATTTAAATCATAGTTGGGTTTGATATAAATCAGTTAATCAGCTTGCTCCATAGAAAGCTCAAGCTATGCTCTGAATGCTTTCTCGGGTAGTTTGATGCAGTTTATATAAGGCGGCAGATGAGTTACTTGGGTTTTAAATTTTCTTTTTTTTAATAGCTCCAAAGTTATCATGTATGTGAAACCATATTGTCCCTAGCATGTGTGCATAGAAACAACACTCCATTCCTTTATCCAAATGTTTGTTTTTCCTTAGGGATTTTATTTTGTAAATAATGTAGCAGGTTTCCTTCTGTGTGTTTTAGTCTAATGGGACTTTTCTGCAGTGAGGATACCTGTTCCCAAACATGTAATCAGCATCAATGACCATGGTGAATTTTTAAACTTCAAGAAGTAGGTATCGTGGTAGAAAACTCAATGTTGAAGATGAGGCAGTCATAAAAGCAAAAGCCTTTGCAGTCTGGAGGAAATCTAGAATTTCTCTTCTGTCTCCTTCTGGGCCTTTACCTGGTCTGCTGAGTGGATGGTGGTGCAGCGTGTCAGTCCTTGGCACCAGTGGTGGGTCCTGCTGTAAATGGACATGCTTGAGCACAAGCTAATGCTGTTTCCTATGTCATCCAGTCTGTAGGCAGTGGGAGAGGGAGGGCTGACACTTCCACCGAATGTCAATGGAAGCTGGTATTATCAATGCAGCCTCAAAAGTAAGGCATGCAGTTACTGGTCTCTTCTTTTTGCTGTCTGAACTGCCTGTAGGTTTGTCCAAGGACTATTTGCAATTGATTTAGAGCCTTTTAAGACATTGCAGCCCCTCAAGTGAAGTGCCTGTTTGGAATCTGTTGGAAATATGGAACCTGAAGGACCAGATTAAGCTGCCTTGTTTTATGTCAGTGAAGCCAACTCACTTTATTTCACATTGGAAATGGGCTGACGTTTCTGCCCCTCAGCTCTGGGCAATAACTCAATGCTAAGGGTAGTAACTTCTAAAATTGCACAGAATTGATAGACTGTGATCACTCATCAGCCTCTGCCATTAAAAAGAAAACTGTTGTGGGGTTCAGAGTCAGTTGAGTCTTACTCAGTTAGACTCCTTTTATTGCTAGGAAAAACATAAAAGCTCAGAATGAAATGGCATCAACCACTGTGGAGAGCAGTTGTGCAGTTGTTCTCCCAAATGAAACTAGTGATCTTGTGTCTGAGAATCACGTATTATTTGTGACCCAATGTAGTACAGCTCTCAGAATAGGTTACTTTCTTGCACGCTTACTTTCTGGATTAACGTACTTTTGCTGCTGCTTCTGCTTTCCATTGTGCTTCTGTACTTACACTGAACACCTTGCAGTGGATCAAAGCTCCTGTTTAATTTATTGCTGTGGGRAGAGTGGTGACACAAGATCTCACTGCACCGTGCAAGTGCGCAGAGCTCTGTTACAATGACCYTTCCTGCTCAGACCCAGCTTGTTTTCCTTTCTTCAGAGGGAGACGTTGCTACGGCAGCTGGAGACGAATCAGCTGGATATTGATGCAACTTTGGAGGAGCTATCAGTGCAGCAGGAGACAGAAGATCAAAACTACGAACTGTATGTCATTAAACCATCTTTTCTAACTGTTTTGTTGGAGTCCAAGTATCACATGAATGTTGGATAGCCTCAGCTGTAGCATTTGGTCAAGTTTCTTTGGATCTTTTAAAATGTCACATTAGGTGACATCGCCTGAGATAAAGCATGCACTTTGGGATCCCTCTTAAAGGGTCTGGTTCCTACAGGCACATGATCCATGGGAGGACCGTGGAGGTGGAGCTGAGCAGGACACTTGGAGGCAGCACGTGCTGCAGGGATTATAGATAAGTATGTTGCAGCCTCTGATGCTGAAAAGGGATATTTTCTGTATCTCCAGTGCTCAGCTCACAAGCTAATTCCTTTTCTTTTGGCTGTTGCATTCTTGTGTATTGTGTCTTGTAATAAGCAGAAATTAATGGCTACAACATTGTTATCTTTTCTCCTCTGAATATTTCCAGATTCCTCAGTGCATTTCTGCTCTGAAACAGTGACTAGTCCCTACTCTCTTGTCTTTGTTTGGTGCCCCAGCTGCTTGCTTTGTTGGTTGAAATGAGCTTTTGCCAGAGTTTGCCCTGCAAAGCCAGTACATCTGTAGCACAACAGCTGGAGTCTGTTCGGATTTGTGTGTTGTTAACAGATGTGTTCCATGAATTCTGGTTGTGAAGTCTTTATGGCAGTGATGTGCAAGCTAGAAAAATCAACCCCAGAATGAATTGACAGGACACTCTTTACAAGCAGCTTTATCTGGAAGTTGGAGTCAATGATTGTGAAATACTTAGACATAGCCATTTTGAGAACTGCTTTTTAAGTTCTTTTTAAATTCCAAGTTTTAAGTTCTTTAACCTTAGAAAGTGTATTTTGTTTTGAGAACTTTAAAATATGCCATATACATACAAAATAGTGGTGTTTCTGGAGCACTCACCTCAGTGACTTTTTTAGGGACTTGACAGTCTGTCTTAAACCACTCTCTTGTTTTCACTGCTCAAAGGACTGGGCTGCGCAGGCTGTGCTGTCAAATAGTTTTCCAGTATATCTGCATACCCTGCATTAGTGATGGGAGGATCATAGAATCAGTAAGGTTGGAAGGGACCTCTGGAGATCATCTAGTCCAGCCCACCTGCTCAGCATGGTCACCTAGAGCATTTTAGACAGGGTTGTATCCAGGCAGGCCTTGAATTTCTCCAGAGAAGGAGACTCCACAACCTCTCTGGGTAACCTGTTCCAAGGTTAAGGATACTTAGATGAATCAAAACTTAGCAGAGCTCTTTAAACTTACACCRAAAGGTGTTACTGCTTAGTTGCATTCCACCCTTACCCCAACTTTAACATCTGTTGTACCCTTGTATGAGCCAATTCAGCTCTCAAATCCAGTAGAAAACTCTCCTTTACTGCCATATCCACCTCTAGGTTAGTTGTCTGCCATATGAGCAGGTTGGGCTGACTCTGAGAAGCATCTACGGAACACCAGAACTTTAAAAAAGCAGCAAAAGCATGGGACTTGGAGAAGCAGAATGGTGAGACTTAGTTCCAGCAGCGGATGTTAGACTGTACCATCCTCTCTGGTGTAACCACACTCATGGTATAACATTTTATAATATTGATGTGTTTCTGCTGCCAAAGACTACCCTTCCTGTAGTGCATACTTGAGTAGAAACACTGTGATTACTAAGGAGTATCACTTGCATTGCAGTAGCATGCAGAATCTTAAGGCTAGACTGGCCTTGTTGCTGTAGGCACTCCCTATTCACTCAGAAGTCAAAATATGTTGTTGCCCTAAGAGTTTTCAGTGCAGTTTGTAGTCTCTTGCGCTCCTGTGTTCAGTAGTCTCTTGTCGCCTCGACAGAAACCCCTGAGTTGTTCATCGAAATTCTAAAGCTAGACAACCATTTGGTCYGCATGTCGGTGCCTTAACGTTTTCTAAATGCAGTTGGGTGCAAAGGAAGCATGGGAGAGCGGGAGCATCTGCGCCTGGAATGCTTTGAAGATGTCCCACAGCCAAGCGGAGCCGAGTAGCTGCCCTTCTCCTGTGCTGCAGAGCAGTGTGCCATTACGCAGGACTGCTGCTTAGTCACTGGGGAGGGCTTGCACTGTGGRTGACTAATTGCACTATTAGCCTATGTAACTGGCATAATGTGGCATAAGAAATACCTCAGCTAGGGCAMCTAATAGAAGGAGAACTGCTAAAATATTAAAAGCAAAACTTCTTCCTAGGATTCTGGTATAGCAAGTACATATATGTATGTATGTATATATAAAAGCTGGTCTTTAAAATATCTCTGGGTGCTTCCTGACTTGAGCCCCGTGACTGGGCCGTGACATGTCTGAGTACTTTCACCACATTGACAAAAATAGAGTGCTATTTTAGGATTTTTGAGKTTTTTTCTCTGCACTTCAGCTAGAAGAGTCTTTTTGTTTCAGAGACACTCTCTGAAACAGATGACCTCTAAGGGGGGTTGCTTCAATCTCAGAGTTGAAAAGTATACTGTCCATACCTTTCTTGTTTATCCCTGCAGGTGCTGTTCAATTTCTGAGCTCAAGTTCTTCAGCCCAAGTTCTGATTTAAAGGAATAACCACGCTTGCATAGCAGTGAACTCAGATTTGGCTAAAGTTCTGATACTTAGTAAATGGCTTAGGCTGTTGAGCAGAGTATCGATAGTCACAACAATAATACATGGTGAGAATTGGTTAGCTTGTAATTGTGAGGCAGGTCTGCACGACTCGTTGGAGCTCAGGAAGATCCCTGCAACCCTATGTAACAGATGCCCATCCTCTTGCTTTGGGATTGTCATGCTTAATATGTTACTGTAACCTGCAGTGGTTGTCAAAATGAACACCTGGTATGTTGTATACTCTGGCACTTGGCATGGTGAGTTGATGCAGTGCAACTTGTTGATCCTTGGCAATCGTGAAGTTGTTGTGTTGGTTGCTTGGATTTAGAAAGTACCTGTAATTTTGCTATCAGTCACCCTGAACTGCTCAGCATAGTGAGGTATACACAGGCGTTTGGAGCTGCAGGCCATGGGTGCCATGTGGCTACTGTACCACCTCCCCTGAGGCAACTCCTGCTCTCCTTATGTTCACCACCTTGCGCTGCCATAAAATCAGGCCATGGAGCAAGGCAGTTTTAGGACATCTCAGTTATTTTGCTCACCCTGTATGTGGCTAGTAGCTGCTCTGTCACAATGACTGATGCTAAATTTGGATCAATGAGAACAGAAAGAGCACAAGAACTCTTCATCCTGCTGTGTCTGGGTACCTGAGGATGAAACATCATTGCTCCAAATGCGCATCCCAAAGAGAACACGAGGTGGCACACAACGCTGCCTCATCCAGCTTATGTAAGCTCTCCGTTGGCAGCCACTGGCTGGGTTTTCACCTACATAATATGTACTGAGATGCTTCCAGCTCCTTCCTTGTGTTTAGTCTCTTCTCTTCCTGCCACACCTCTTTCTCATGTGCGTCCCCTGTGGCCTCTCAGGTCTTATATTTTCAATTCTGCTAAAACCAGATCTTATCCCTTTTTCAGTTCCTGAATTAATATTTTATTATTTTTTCAATCTGTTTGCTCTAACCTTGTATTTAATTTGCTCATTTTTTTTCCATCTGTAGTTGTGTCTAGCCAGGAGAAAAAAATCATATATATTGTGTTTGTTCAGTTAAGTTAGGTGTGTTCCCTCACCGAATGATACACATGGAAAAACAGTTTATAGGAAATTGATGATAGCTCTTTCTGCACATATATTTTTTCAAGAATGAGCAGCTAATGGAGGTGTTTGCAAAAGTTAGTATTTGTGGGTTTCATTAGCTGTTATGTTTGGCTGCATTTTCTTCTAATGTTACTCTTTTTTTGATACCAGAACACAAAATTTAATTTTGACAATTAAGGAATCAACTTTCTTTGAATTAGCTTTTTTTGTTGTTGTTGTTTTTTCCCTTCAGATAAGTTACTCAAAAGAACCAGCAGCCGTGAGAGGAAGTGATGGATAGAGTTGACAAGCAAAGACCTCGGGGTGATGTGAACAAAAGAGAACGCGTAATCAGCAAAACAGGGCTTCAATAGGGGCACCTCAAAGCAAGGAAATCCCTACAAGACAGTGTTAKGGAGAACTCTCTCACACCCTTTTTGGGAAGCCAGCATGCTTGGGTGCCTCTGTGAAGTGCTTGAACACTAATGCTTATAGCATGGGGGAAAAACCAGGAGGAATTAAGAGATCCTTGTGCAGCTACAGGGCTATGATCTCAYTGGGATCACAAAGACGTGGTGGGATAGCTCACATGACTGGCATGCAGCAATGGATGGGTACAGGTCCTTTAGGAAGGACAGGCTGGGCATGTTGAGAGGGGGAGTTGTGGACCTGTTATTCGATATGAAATGGAAAGATCAAAATGCGAATGTAGAGCCTGTGTGGGTGAGGACAAATAATTCATCTGGACTTGCATGGCGTATTTGCTATCTCTGAATCCAAACCAGAACAAATTTACTCGAGTCATAGCGTGAGTTCATCCTGTGTGTTAATAGGGCCTTGTGTACTAAACTTGGTGCATATATGAAAACACCTGTTTGTTTAGCAAAAATATTTTGTGTGGATGGCTTTTTGGATGGCTGCTTTGGCTAAGGGCTAACAGAAAGGATAGAACAAGGAACACAGTAGACATTGTATAGAATATGAGAAAAAACAGACACGTGGTAAGTTTGGCCTGATCTGTTTCTAAAACAGCTGCACTTGTGCCTCTGAAGAGTATGTGTAAAGCCACGGAAAGCATTCATGCATATGTAGTATTTTCAGATCGTGGGGGATGCTTAGACACCTCCACTGTGGAAATTACTGAGAGTTTACTGGCAGCGTTCTCCTGCATGCTGTTTTTCCACCCACCTCTTCCATGGAAGGCTTGGATTTGAAAGCCCAGCATAGCTGGTTTATGCAGCCCACATAAAACTGGGATCAGACCATCCTTACTTCTCTGGTGTCATGGCACATAGTAGAGCTTGGACCACAGGCATATTTCTGGATGAGGAAGGTCACATTAAACACAGGTGCTGGAGCTCTCCTTAGTACTTTGTTGGAGCAATAGTGTGTCTCGTGCTGCTCCCAAATCATCAGTTGTATCTTTCTACTAAAAATAACCTGTCGAGTCTTGTTCTTTTGCCCTTCATCTAATATAGATAGGCGAGGCATAGGAGCAGGTGCTGAAGTGAGCCTGAATCTGTACAGCTCTCCAAACTAGCTGAGCTGGAGGGAAAAATGGCACTCATAATACTTCAGTCATGTAGAATGTTTTCCCTCCAGCTCTTAAAATTCGTGTGTTTCTGCAGCAGAAACAGGTGGTAGTCACAGTCCTCCCTCCCTCTGGACCTGGCTTGCTGCCCAGAACAAAGCAGGTTGTTTCAAAATGGGCAGCTTTGATAGTACAAARTACAGTAAGTCTTCAAATATCCTGATATTATAAAGAGTGCCCTGCAGTTTGCTGGGACCACCTCTAAGTACTCTTTGAGCTTCATATTCTGTATCCTCAAATGACTACATACATACTTTGTATGTACTGCAGATGTGATCCTCATTCTGTAGTCTTCAGTCCTGTTCCATTGGATCTCCCAGCTATCTTGATGGTGGGGCCCAATGTCCTGGTCAAGGACTTGGCAGTTGTTCAGTTCTGTTTTCAAGTGGCATTGGTAGTTTAGGTGCTCATGTAGGCAGTCCGAACTGTTCCTAGGGAGTTCAGCTCAGCCCAGAGAGCAAGCAGAGCTGCCTTTGCAGCTCCTGGGTGCAGCAGTGCCCAGCTTTGTAGGCCTTCAAGTCAGGATTACTGTTCTATCAACTAGACGGAGGGCATGTGGATCAGCAGGAGATAATTTCCCTTCACAGCTGGGAGGCAGGAATTTTTAATTCTGAGTGGGACTTGGGAGGAAAAATCACCACCACAAAGAAGAGCTTTTAGCCATCCTGCCTTCTGGCTCGCTGGGAGGTCTGTATCAGAGGGGAGGGATGGCAGAACGGAGCACTCCATACCTCTGGGATGGATCTGCAGCGACACACAGCCTATGCGGGCAAGTCTCTTGGAGGGCTTTCCAAGGCATAGATCCACATTTTGTGGATTAGAGCATTCACTTTGTTGGACAAGGGCAGAAATGCAGGTATTCTTGCCTTATCTTACTATTACCACAGAAGCTTTGCATAGATTGTCTGGCGGGACACTGAATTGCATGCTTTGCAATTTCCTCAAGAAAAGAGAGTGGTATATAACTGCCCAGTCCTGCACAAAAATGAAAGCAAGGCAATGAAAATGCACTGTTGCACCCTTGCAACGTGTGTGATGCGTTGTGTGCCTTATCTGCTCTGCGTCCCCACAGAGCTCTGAATTGTTTGTGCACGAATTAATCTTCCCCGTTTTCTCTTTGATACATGACAAATCCATGCATCATTTTCAGTGGAATGTGCTGCCACACAGTTGCGTCGCTCCCCCCAGCTCCTAGTCCTTTGGGATGGAGGCTGCTGAAACGAATGCTCTGCCACATGYTCTAATCTCAGCTCTGACAAGAGTGTTTTGCCTTTTAGCCAATGTGCTAAGTGGAATGAGCGTGTGAGTGTTGCTCCAAATCCTGGTGCAAGCATCTGTGTAGCTACCACAATGTGGCGCTAATTTAGCCACCTTGGCAGCAGTCTCCGATGCAGGAAATGGACCAACCTTGGGACAGCCTGGCTCCTTTTCTATTCCCCACAGGCTGTGTTGCATTGCAGCCTTCTAGTATGGTATTCTGGGAGGGATTAGGCAAGTCTTTCTCAGCCATTCTCATATGGTGAAATTGTAGCTATTTCCTGGTGCTTTCAGTAGAGGACCGTTTCCTTTGTACTGTTGAATTTCTTCCCATTTCTATTGTTCATGTTCATCCAGTTCCTTCTGTATGTTGTCCCTGTCCTCTTCTGCGCTGATGCTGCCTCTTAACTTGCGACTTCGTGAGCATATGCCTGGTCTCTGTGCCACTTCGTTTAGATACTAAAATCCAGGCTGATCCTTGAGGAACTCTACCAGTGATTTCTCTCCCACCTAATACTGCCTTATACTGTTACCCTTTATCTCCTCTTTAGCCAATTCCTTAACTGGGAAGGACTCCTAATTCTCCAGTTTAAACAACAGGATGGAGGAGGAGTGAGGAGGTTCTGAAGAGTTCCACACACAGCTGCTCACAAAATACATTAGTTTGTTCCTTAACAGTGTATTCAGTTGTTCCTTAGAGTAAGAAACGGTATCTCAAGCAGTCTTGGAGTCTTATAGCCCATGCTGCTTCCTTTCTGCTAGAAGATCCTCTAGTAAAGTGATCCCTCTGGTTTGGGTCCCTGAAGGACAAGGTTGTGCTCTGTACTAGAGTGTTACTGAGTCCCTCTGTCTTGCAGAGGGAGGTAGTTGAACCCATAGCCTCTGTGCACACAGGAGCTCATTAAGCTTAGTGAAGTAAGAGGAGAGATCATGCCATTTGCTAGATTTTATGTACCTGACATTTTATTTTGCTAATCCTCTTTGTACTTCTCAAACATGCTGCATGTAGCAGATCTTATTTCGAGACTGTATCGTAGTGAAGGCCTGGCCTGTTACCACAGCCCTTCTGGTAATGTTTCTTTGGGTAAAGCTTGTGAAAAAGCTGGTAACCAAACTGACTGCAGAACAAGGTTGCAACAGGATCAGACTTGGTTTCCTTTTTCAGAAGGACAGAACAGTCTGGCTCCATGGGCTTTAATGCCCTTCAAAGTCAGGGAACTGGTCAGGACTGCAACTTTTTTCAGAGCTTCTGCTTCTTGGCACTGTTGGGTTCTGTACATGATGGGTGTGTGCAAGGCAGAGAGATTGGGTTGGTATCTGTGCAGATGAGACTGATAATTCCTGCGGGTCCTCTGTAACCCTCCTGGAATACCTCCTTTCATTTAACATTCAAGGACTCTCAAATGCTCTTGGCTGAAAGATGAGGTTTTTACAGAGTTATCCTGAGTACTCTGATCTCTTCTGCAAAATCTAAGAGTGTGCCATTCCTATAGTGCCTCGTCCCTGAGAGATGCATATCCAAGAGCTGACTTCAGGTTTTGTTTCAAGCCCTGACACATTGTTATTGGTCTGTGTATCCATGGAGCCCCCAGCACCATTTCAAATGTAGGTTTCCTCCTGCAGTGCAGAGCAGGTTGGGATTCTCCATACCTCTATGCTAAGTGAGTTTCGCTGCCGCAGATGGACTAGATCTGTTTATAATGGCCCAGGCAATCATGGCAGCTCTGAAAACAGGCCCTCTCAGCTTCGCACATAGCCAAAGGAACACACTCAGGGTCTGTCCCAAGCATGTTTTCTCCATTCCTTATGTTTGCAATTTATCTTCCCTGTAGCTTCCTTGAAATGATGGAAGCCCGAAGTCGAGGACATACATCGCCACTAACAGCTAATGGGCAAAGCCCTTCCTCTGGCTCCCAGTCACCCATCGTACCTCCGAGTTCCACATCAACAGGCAGTTCCAGCCCTGGCACCCCACAGCCACCACAGCCACTTTCCACCAGCTCTGCAGTATCCCCTGAACCCCCCTCATCTTTTTCACCAGTGCCTGCACCAGATGCCCAGCAGCCACATGCGCCTCCGCCAGCTACAACCTCCCCAGCGCTTCCAGCTGCAATCCCACCACAGAAGCGGAGCATCATATCACGTCTCTTTGGGACTTCTCCTGCAGCAGAGCCCTCTCCTTCCCAGCAAGGTCAGTGCTGAAGTGAGGTGTCCAGGCAGGAGGTCACCAGTGGGTGTTTCTCTTTTTTCCTTCTTTCTTTCCCAGCAGTAGGCTAAGCAGACAGGGGTCTGAAGAACACAAGCCTTCTGTGTATTCAGCATGTGTCCCAGGAGAGCCATGCTGTCACTCTGTTCTTTTTTCCTGATCGGTGTTCTGATTTTTCTCTGTGCTGGGCTGATGGGGCTCCTCTTGGATGGGGCTGTGTCCAGCCAGCTGGCTGGAAGCTATGGGGTGCTTCAGAAGAAAGGTGTTGAGCACCCGGGGAATGCCAATAAAATAAGTGTCAGCTTCTCACTGGGAACACATATGCCTCTTGAATAGGAATAAAAATTGTAAGAAAAGCTGTTTGGGGTGCTATCTTTTTAAAGTCTGGCAGCTCAAAAGGGCTCCTGTGTGTTAACTGGGAAAAGCAGATTGTTGATTTTAAAGGTTACCTGGCCAGAAATGATCATGTAAGTCCAGGACTCTGCTGGCACTGCAGTCGATTCCCCTCTGGGGAAATATTCTCCCTCAGAGTTGCTCCGAGGAGGAGAGCAGCCCACGCCAACTTCCTTAACGCTAGTAAACAGTGGAGCAGAGTAGTGCAGTGTTTGCTCTGAACCTCTCTTGGATGGAGTTGCAGGGAGGAGGCGCTGAAGGCTTTGTTGCATTCACTTTTACTGACCTGCACCTTAATTTGCCTGGCACATTCACTTTGCTTGCAAAGCTGACCTGAGCTGCAGAACTGGCACTACCTAGAAATCGTTAGCATGACATGGTTTGAATCACCTTTTGGAAATACTTTCTCCTTCAAACTGTCAATCTCTAGAGCTCACAGTACTCTCAAGACACCCACAGAAAGGAAGGAGGAGGTGCTATGAAAACACTTTGCAGTTTCAGATGTTGAAATCTTTCAATTTTTAGATTCGTACACAATGTTCTGCCTCCTGAATTTGCTTTTCAGTTTGTTTATAACCAATAAACCCGTTTCAGTTTGTTTATAACTCCTCTTCCTCAGAGACAAACAAACAAAAAAAAAGAGGAGAAAGTATTGGAAACTCTGTGTCAACAAAAAGCCTTTGTCTTGTTCAGCCAAGATGGGTCGTATGCAGCAAGTGGACTTGCAGGTTGAACATGGGATGCAGCTGATCTGCTTTCCAGCTGGTATTGGAACTGAGTACAGGAAGGTGGCTGTTCAGGACACACAAGATTAATCTATCGTAGGAAAAACAGACAAGTTGCCTACCACCAGTATTACAACCCTTTAATTTTTTTTATTCATCTGTCCCTTAGCTTGAGAGTTGTTTTAGGTTTATGGCCTGCAGCCTTGGATCTTCAGGACTCTTTTTGGAGGGTTGCAAAAAGTAACTAGGAAAACTTAATCTGTCATTTTTGTTAGGTTTAAATGCAGCGTGCAAAAAGTCTGCACCTCACCTGGAGCTTGTCTAGGTGTCTGCTAGTTGGAAAATAGTTGAAAATCACTATCACAAACTAATACTCAGTGTTTTCTGTGAGAACTTCTATTTAAGCGATTGTTTGATGTCTTGTGGTAGTAATTCTTCTGGCTGTATCTTGTTTGCACCAAAGCTACACTGTGACATTGATAATAGTGTTACTAATAAGCAGAACTTAATTGAAAGCTATGCTAGGAAGGCAGAATCTAGATTCATAACAGAAACCTTGTTCACCCCTAAAGAGAAAGAGCCTAGGTGTGGAGTGCAATCCAGGCAGAAGAAAAAGGTTGGGTATTACAAATTCTGAAAAGATTAATCTCTTTAGGCTTCTTTGTTATGTTAATTTAACGAATTTTCATCCTGATACCTTGAAGACGGGTAAAGGTTCCTCTGCAAATAAGGTGCTGCATTAAAGCAAGTCCTTACGTGCAGTAGCTCTTGAGCTTTTAGTTACACAGGCATCTAAAAGCAAAGCACGAACAATTCTGCCTTTGACAATTACACTTTAAAAAGCAAGAGGAGGTGAGTGGGTGAACTGAACAGCCTGCAAAAGGTAAGAGAATAATGAGGGGGCAACATGCAGGAGTGGTGCACACAGCTAGCCTAGATATAAAAAGCTAGTTGTGATATAGTTAGTAGTATTCATCATAGAGCAGAATCCACTATCTTGACAGAGTTTTTCAGACCTATTTAAGAGCTATCTTCAGCATGGTATATTGTAAACCACGTTGGCTGTGTGTGTTATGTGAATACGTTCATGCAAGTCTCTGTATTAATTTGGGTATCCTGTTTGTACCCTTTCACTGCCCTTGCTGTATAGTTGAAGTCATTGTGGCTGTTATCTGGGTGCTGAAGAGGTCCTGGACAGAATAACTCTGTAAAAGCGAACTTTCATCTTGCTAGTCATGAACTCTGTGCTTTACAACTGCTGTTCCTAATGCAGATGCTGCTGCTGCTGCTCCTCCCCCCCACCCAGAAGCCTCTGCCAAAGTGCAGAGTGTGGAGGACTTCGTTCCCGATGACAGCCTGGACCACAGCTTTCTAGAAGACTCAGCCCCACAGAAGGACAAAGGGAAACCACAAACTAAAAGCCGTGTAGATAGTGAAAGGTAAGGAAAGGTGGATGCCTCACTGAGACAGAGATGTATCTGGATGTGCAGTCTGGATGGTTGTTCCAACCATTCAGAAAGTGATCACAGAGCACTGAGTTGTCCTTATGCCTTTCTGTCTTCTGCCATCTCCCATGGAATGATGCACACTGCCCCAGAGAATCGGAGAAAACAGTAAAAACTGTTTGTTGCCTTCCTGGGTTTACTGTCTTGCTTACCTGCTCTGTTTTGAATGAGTGGGTTGCTTTGGATTAAGAAGGGATTTCTCTTCTGGCCAAAAGTGCTGAAATGTTTGTGGTATTTTCCTTCTGGAATGTGATTCATTTTGTAGTTTGTGACGCTGTGTTTTATTAGTATTTCACCTAACATTTCTTTCCGTTGCAGAGGCTCAAAGCATGGTTAGGTGCCACTTGGCACAGCTATTTCTGAGGCATTTGGAAAGGGTTGGTGTTTGCTGGAAGATACTTGGGGCACTGCATGACTTGATGGGATTCTGGAATGAAGGATGGAGATGGCGGTGTCCTTTGAGAATGTCTTTGAAAACTTGCCTACAGACTCCAGAAAGGTCTTAGTGGGTACCTTCCTTTTTCTATAGGTTGTCCACGCCTAGTGTTCTTTCTCAGCATCCTCCCAATGCTAGAGAGCTGCGCTCAGGTTGAAGGCTGGCTCTTCTTTGTTTTTCCTAGCCTTTTTATCCAAAAAAGGGATTGTGGTGCACTGATCTGCTCAGACAGAAGGCTGTGAAGCAGGAGTGTCTGAGGGCAGGCTGTCATTTGAGAGGTGACCTAAGAGCACTTCACAGGCTCTGCATCCCTCTGCTTAGAATAGTCCTTGCTGACTGCCTCTTGTCATCACCACTGCATTAACCAGGAGAGTAATTAAATGCTGATATGACTTGTCTGTGAACGTTGTGGATTCTGCATCATTTGACATATTTGTCATGATTTCATGTACGTTAGTTCAACCACAAAAACTTGAAATTAATGCTCTGTGTGAGGCTTAATGCCTGCCTAACRCAGGTTAGCATGCATCATCATTCCTCATGATAGTAGGACACATGGACTTTTTTTTTTTTTTTTTTTAACAGTATCTGTTAGAAGCATGCTGGCCTACAAAGTGCCTTGCTCTTGGCTGTGGCCAAGTTGTGTTACCTTTTTGTGTTTAACAAAGAAACATCAGGAAAGTCAAGCCTGGCCTTTCTGGGGTTTGCTGTAGGACTGGATTCTGGAATGGCCTTTGAGCTTTTTAGCTGCAATTCTTGCTGTGCGTGGGAGGCTGGATCTTTAACAAAGGCTTCTCCTCTCCAAAACATCAGTCCTTGGAAGCAAATAGGTGTTAAACATCTCAAAAAGTGGCACAAAAGCCCTGCTTCTTGTAGAGCTGTCACTTTCTTGGCTGCTCTGATGGCCCCTCTATGTTCTGTCTCCGGTCTTGGAGACATGCCTTCCAATGCCTGTGAAGCAGTGGAGGGCAAAAGAGAAAGACCTTTGGGCTTTCACTGGGTACAGAAAGAATACATTCACTACTTCATTTTCTGAAGGCAGCGGTAACTATCTGCAGCTAGAACAGCTCTGTTTCCCTGGGAGAAGACCTTGCAGTACTTGCCTACAAATTCAATTACTTGTTATGTCTCTGCAGTTTGGCATACACATCTTGTGCTGGTTACTTATATAGTTTATAAAATTACCAGACCACTCAGAAAATTGTATGTTCTGTGTTTTGCCAAAAAGTGCCTACCACAGTAAACCAGACTGCTGAAATTCAGAGACTTGATGTGTGGTTCTGTCCATAACCTGTACTAACTGATTCCCTCCAGGACATCAATTAAAACCTACCACGCCCAGGAGAAATTTAAGAGTTCTGTAAGCATCATCCCTAATAATCAGTCTCTACTGCAGTGAGTAGATTGTTGCGGTTGCAACAAAGTCCACTGCAAAAGTCTGTTTTTGGCCTAAATGACACAAAAGTTCTCCTGTGAAGCCACTCAAACCTACTGGAGATGTTTTCAGTTTTAAAAAATGCTGGAAACTGCTTTCCTTGTGTCTTGAGTGAGGAATAAAAGTTGGAGGATCTTGCTGGAGGGATGTTTTCATGTCTCCTGAACATTTTTTAACCAGAGATCTGAGTGTTAAATTTACCCAGTTTACCAGCATCTCTTGTGTGTGTGTTATGACCAAGTATAAGCTCCTAAACTGAACAGCCATACAAGATGTAGCAGGGAAACAGACTTTGGATTGAAAATTTATAGAAGTTACTTCTCTTACCCAAACAAAAGGAACTGTCTTGCTGTCTGTAAGCAGGAGTCTTGTAATCAGCTCATATGGAATGCATGAGTGCACAGCACACTTCTCATTCAAGGCAGGGGTAGTTACGCTTCTGTATTATGCTATGTTGTGTAACTGAACTGCTTCCTGAACTAAATTTRTAGTGCGCTTGCTTCCATTTTGTAAGGACTTGTTTACTTTTCCTTTCTAAGTTTCAGAAAGAGGCTACAGAGTCTGATTACCTTTTTTGTGTGTTTTAGTTACATATGAAATTCTTTGATTTTTTTTTTTTCAAGTTATCCCTTGCGAACTTCTCTTTCCCCTGTTCTCTGCTCTGCAACATCTCTCTGAACAGTGGAGAAAGAGTTGACATGGAGCAGTAATACTAGAAAAAACGCATTTTTTTTTCTGAAGTGTGCTGGCAGTGACTAGCAGTGAGCAGTGAGCTCGTGCCTGTGGAACAGGGCATTCTTGCCCAAAGATCAGACGGCTGCCGAGACTTTCAACTCTTACTGAAGTGCTAGCTAACTCCCAGCACAGGTCTACAGAGATTTATGCAGTCTTGATTTTTGTTTAACGATGTGTTATGGCTCTCTAGTTTGCAATAAAGAGAACTCCCCAAATCAGTTTCCTCACCACCTCATTAGGAAGGCAGTTCAGTTTCCTAATTAGCTGTGGCAGCACTTGCCTTGCTGCTGTTTAGCTTTGATACCTGAGCCAGTGTATATGTGACTGCAACAGAGGGGCTAATCAGGTTCTAGATAGGCTCCCCTGTTCTTTCCTGCTGGGTAAAGCTTGCTTAGGTTTGTGGAGAGGTTTTAGGTCTCTATTTGAAAGTGAGTTTATGCAAAACCTAACAGTATTGCAGTTTTGTTTTCTCCACATCAGTAGACCTTTATCTGAATCACGGATTAGATTTCCACGTCCTTAAATCTGAAGGACTTTGAACTGGTTCTTTGCTTTTATGGTATCTTTTATTTATACGGTGTTACCCAGCTGTACTAGATGAAGTAAGGGAAGCTGAGGACATGGTTTAGTTCGCGCTAGAAGACTCCCATCTCCTAGCGTATAGTCTCATGGGCTTATCCTGTGAAATATGATTCCTTTAGTTTATCTGCTATATTAGATTTTGGGTTTTCCCTTCTTTCTCTAGCCCCAGAATTGATGTGGCAAGAGGATTCTGCTGGATCTCTGTGGGATTGGCCCTGCTGGCTGTATGGCAGGGCTCATAGAGTACTGTTGATCCAGGTTTTGAAATTGTATGCTCATATTGCAGCAGAATTTGTTCCGTCACCAGAAGCTGTTTTGTATACTCCATGGAGGGCTCRCTCTGAGGAACCCCCAACATGCTCTTTGATCGGTAGCTCAAACGCAGACCTCCACGAGCACAGTCATTTTTGGTGGGTACCTGTGCCTGAAAACACATTGGCTCAACACTAACAGAAGCTTGGCAGTATGTCAAATGTTGGAGAGAGTGGTGCAATGTGCTTGTTTTTGCCTGCTCTGAATTCCTTCCAGCTGGAATCTCAGGACCACAAGCTGATACTAATTTTGCATTGTCAGACCTTGTTTATACTGCAGCAGTGATTTTCCTGACATATATTCATTTCATTGCTTTGCTCTTAAGCTGCCACTCAGTAGTTCATGTGGAAGTTGTAGATGGAGGCAGTGGGTTCACAGCGAAAGGAGATGATCCGCTTTGTGTGTGTGTACACATGGGTGCGCTTTCTGTTCAAAATGGGAATGTTTTAAAGACTGTAGGTCAAGTCTGGTGTGTGGGAGAAGGACAGTAGCAAAAGCAGTAATCTCTGAGGAGTCCCCGTGCTTAGCAGAGCAGTAACATGTTAAGCAAATGTGGTGTTACTAGTTCAAAACAGTACACTGCCGTTTTTAGGATGTGCCTCCATTTTCTTGTGAGTGCATTTTGAAAGGATTCCCTGTTGGTTCTTCCCAGACCTTAGAAATTTCCCACTGGTAATTCCTCCAGCCAGTGTGGCATTTGGAGGCTCTTCAGGGCACCAATATTTCCTCTCCTTTGTATGAGACAGGCTGTGAACCTATGTGCTGGCTTAGAATAAGGGCAGCAGTGGTGATGATGATGAAGGGACTCTTTGGCAGCCTGCCTCTGCTGAGCTGGGAACTTTGCTGGGACATCCCGAAAGCAGAGGGGCGTTTCAGGGCTCCATATGGAAAGCAGGAGGAAGGAGTGGATGTTAGACTTGATCTGATCACTTTAACCTAGGCAGGCATTAATTGCAGTCCTTCTTGAAGTGCTAGCCCATTTGTAATGAGCACAATGTCCCATACGTTGCAGATATTCCATAATCCATTCATAGATGTGTAAATGCTTTAGAACTAACAGTTAATCAGTAACTAGACATAAGAAAAGCTGGAATGAGTGGTAGAATTTCACTGGACTGTGCTAAGGCGTTTTCTGTGTCATCGGCACACTGTCCTCCAGAACTGCTTGCTGACTCTTCCTGTTCTGGCCATGTGCTAATGACTGGGAATACCACCTTCTTGCAGGTTAAGGATTTTAGTTTCATGTCATTTTCTTTTGTGCCTCTAAAACATACTGTTCAAAGTCATAATCATTTTTTGGATTTGCATGAGAACAAAGGCTGTGTTTGTACAGTCCATATCAAGTCATTAAAAGGACAGCAAATATTATTCATGGTAGGTTCTCAGGAAGCAAGTGGGCATCTGTGAAAAAGAGCACACTAGCAGATAAAGCAAACAGAATGAAGAGAGGTAATGCAAAGGCTCATCGACTAAGACTGTGAAAAAATCTGTATTCCTGACATGAGTGAGTCCTTTGGAAAGTATTAAAACTGCATGTCCTGGGGAACTACAGACAGGAATCCTCAGCTGGTAATTTCAGCTGTGAAGCTCTCTATCAAGATGCCTCTAAAAACATAACTGTTGTATCCAGGCAGTCTGAAAGACTTCTAGCTCTAAAAGTGTGTCCTTAAGTTAATTTAATTTGGGGAATGTTAAAGCATGGTTATGTTGTCTGGTTAGCTGTCTGCTTCAGGGAGTACCATAGAAATAGAAATAATTTCAAGAAGCTAGTAAGTAGCTGCAGGTGAATTCCTGTGGTAGTGACAGTAGATGATCAGGTTTAATTACAGGTTGCAGGGATTAAGGCGGGCAGTTGCTACTGTTTGATTGACTGATCTTGCATGTCAGACCAGAGATGTTCTGATAGAGGCCCTGCTGAAGCAATAGGCTGCTCTTCAGCACCAAAGCCTGCCTTTTCCAGCCACTTATACTAGGCTTGAGTGGTGGCAGTCCTTGTGTGACCCATCTTGGTAATGGGCTTCTGGCACCCCTACGCTGTGTGGGAGCAGGTCCAGCCTGCATGAGGCTCTGGGCTGGGTGGTGCAAAGAGGGGAGGCTGGTGGTGGAACCACCCCAGGCTATGGGAAGTCAGCCCTAAAAGCCTGGCCAGTGCCAGTCTGCTTTGAAGGGGGAAGGTGGGTTTGTTCTAGTGCATTCTGCTGTGTCTAAYCTTTGTCTACCTTTGCAGCGATGGAGAGGTACCTGGGGGGAACCCCATGGTGGCAGGTTTCCAAGACGACCTGGATCTGGATGACAAAATGCCCAGCAGGCCTGTGCTGGCAACAGAACGTGTGCCCAGCAAGAACATCACCCTGTCCAGTGAGGAGGAGGAAGAGGAAACAGTGAAGGACTCTAAGGTCATACTCATGCCCAGTGAGGACATTGATACTCAACATGAAAAAAAAAGGTACAAAGTACAGTCTAAAGTGTGAAATTGTGTTGGCAGATTTGGGCCTCTTCTGAACCCTGCCGCTGACTTCCTGTGCAGCCTCCAAGAAATCCTAGCATCTCTCTGAGCCTGTTCCTTAAACTGCGAGCTGGGGATATGTTTACTTTAGGTGTGACTGATTGACACAGTGTTTTCAGAGGGCAGTTTGTAGCACTAGTAGTTCTTACAGTACAGCTGCACCCTACCTAAGTAACCTAAGTAACATGTCAGCGCCTATGAGCTGTGTAAAGTCTTCTGTGGTCCCTGGTACATTACTGTTTGGGAATGGCCCAGCCTTTTTCTCAAGTTAGAACAAAAGACTGTAACCAAGCTTCTGAATGTCTGTTCCTAGCAGTGTGAGAAGGACAGAGAAGTTGAGTCTTGCAGTAAGGGGAGTGGAAGTCATTCATCACATCCTATGCTAGAGAATGATAAACTGAATCATGTTTTTCACATACTGTGTGGTCCGGTGGGTAATATGAGCAGGCTTGGTCCACTTGGCCTACTGAGGCAGGCACCTGTGCATCAGCATCCTTGGGGACAAGAGAGCTGTCTTTCAGCATTTGATTTACTGCCAGAAGCACTTTTATCTTCTGAATGGTGTTATTTTGGACATCTTCCCCCCTTTCTGGATGCACTATGTCTCCATTTGAGATACACATTGAAGCCTCTGCAGGCTCAGCTATCAGTTGGTCATTTTGCTTTGCTTATGCAGCACTGGAGAGAAAAAGAAATAGGATGTGGAAAACCAAAAGAAAAGTGCTTGTTCATCTCTTAAATATATTTCTAACACTGGCTAGACATGCTTGACTGTTTTGATTAGAGAGCCTGCCTGATGCAGTGACAGATATAGACATTAGGAAAGTATTAGCATATCAAATCTGGCTTTCATAGTCCTACAAGAGCTGGGGAGAGCTCAGTGTCTTACTTGCCTCCAGACATGTAACTCCTGGAGTTTGCTCTCATGGCCTTTTTACTGGGATTGAATTTGAGGGTTCTTGCCACCCCACTCCTTAGAGCTTGCCTGCAAGAGGCTGGGAACACAGTCGGGGACTCAGAGACTGCTAGCRTGGACAGGCTCTGACAACTTGTTTCTTTCTTTTAAGGTCTTCCAGAAATTCTTTGAAACCACAGAGCGAAGCAGTTTCGACCAAAGCAACTGGCCCRAAGCCTCCCGACAATTTACCTCCACGTTCTGGCTCTGAAAGAAACAGCAGCAGCAAGCCCAGCACTGGGCTGCCAGCTGCTATTGCTGCCACCCCAGCAGCAGTCCAGGCCCCAAAGACCACTTCTCAAAGCAAAGGACATGTTCTCAAAGAGAAAGTGGTCAAAGAGGAGAAGCCTGAGGAGTCTGACAGTGATCAAGAGGGACCAATAGCTACTCAGATGCTCTCATTTGTTATGGATGACCCAGACTTTGAAAGTGAGGAGTCTGACAGCCAGAGAAAGAAAATGGTAAATAACATGCATGAATCACTGCGTGCTACTGCAAAGCTGAGCTGGAAGTGTTGAGGCATCTCACTGAGTAGGGCTTTCATCTGCTCTCCTGGTCTCTCAGCAGCAGGTGCAGTAAGTCAGATGCTAAGCAACCTGAAGGGCTTGACTTGAGCACAAACTTGCTAATGCTTTGATTGTTGAAGTTGCACAGCAGTGAGATTTGTGGTAATGGATTTTAAGTGTGCTGTTTATTCTCAGTAACTCCAGAAATCGGTCAGTTCAGCAGTGTGGAAAGTATGAAATAGAAAACTGAGGGCTTTTTATTCCAAGTTTAGTATTTGAAAATGTGTGCGTGCCAGAGACAAGTGGGCTCCTTAATGTCAATCAGCAATCAAAAGGCCTTAAATAAGTTTACTTGGCAAAGCTCAGCACTGAAGTAGCAAAATCTGTTGGAGAAGGACTTCCCAGCAGACTCAGTAATGTCTCCATGATGTTCCACACATGGGCAGCTGCTCAGTGCAGCCTGCAGATGTCTGCTCAAACACAAGGAGCAGCTGGAGTCTCCTCTGGACCTGTTGTGGATTAAAGGCATCTTCTCTGGCCTCATAAGAACTTGCTGTTGTGGCTCTAGCTAGCCCTGATTTCAGGAATCTGCACTTACAGGCAGTGGAGCAATCTCTATAGAAACAGCCACATATTATTTGAGATAGGCATTTGCCCTTCAAAGGTACTCCTGATGTCTGAGTTAGCTGTCGTTTGGGAGTGTTTTATGTGTTTGCATCATTCTAGAGTCTTGCAGAAAGGATCGTTGTCCCAATTCCCCTGACCTTGGCTATGTGTCATCCTGTTGTTTATTAAATAATTTTCCATTTGTTCATTTTCAGTACTTGCTTTTCCTGGTACCTTAGTATAAAAGCAAAAGCGTTTGGAGCAAGTTTATTTCTCTTAGAAAGTGATTATGAGAAATGGGATTTGTAAGGGAGCTTGCCATTGCAACGGTGTCAGGGAGATGCTCCTCAGCTTATAAATGCTTTTCAAGTACAAGGTTTACTGGTCAGACTAAGCAGTAAAAACACTGCCATTAGCAAGAAGGAGGGGAGCATTTCCAAGTCATGAGAGCCAGGTCAGCAGCAGAATGAGTCCCTGTTTTGTCATCACAGAGAATATCATAAAAAGGAGAGGTTAACAAATTCTGAAGAGGATCAGTTGGCACGTATCAGGAGATCATTAAACTTCATTTCCATTCCCATTGTGCAGTGAGAGAGAGGATTTTTGAGTAATATCCAGCCTCTGCAGCGTCCCGTTTTTAGCCTGCGTGTAAGAGGGAAATTTGCATCAAAAGGGAGCAAACTCCCTTTTGGCTTGTCAAAGGGATTTATTCTGCAAACACAGACTGGTTCCTTGGCCCCAGTGCATGTTGCATTTAGCACACTAGACCCCTCCAGAGCTATACAGCACAGCTTTTTTGTCTGTCAGGTCTGGAGATCAGCTTTCAGCCCATCAGATCTGATATTCCCCAAAACAGAGGTGTCTCTTCAGGGCTGTTAAAGGCTGGTGCTGTTGAGCTGACACAGTTGAAAGTCTTGTTTAATCCCTTCACATCAGGAATTTGATTTTGCCAGCACAAACATGAAGTACCTGAGTGTGCTTTCCAATACCAGTGCTACCTATGTGTTTTACTGTCATAAGGAATAGAGCTTATAGGATCAAATACATTGATACCCAGCACTAACAGCTGAGTTTGTCAACTACCATTTCCTTCCCATTCTTTCACACCTGGAATCTTTGTATAAAAACCACTTAGAGATTTTGTGATGTCTGCCTTTTGTTGTCTCTAGGATGAATTCCCCATCCGGGAGGATCTCTCTGAAATATCTGATGATGATACCTCATTGGTGAAACTACCCCAGCCTGTGAAATCAACAGTCCCCTCATTTAAACTGAAAAATGACTCAGATCTCTTTGGCTTGGGTTTGGAAGAAACTGGTCCCAAGGAAAGCAGTGAGGAAGGTAAAGATCACACCTTGTTTCCATTCTTGCTGATCTGGTTTGTCAGGGATCTCATTTTTAATTTTCCAAAATAGTTCCAAGGTGTAAGCAAACCAATTTGCACTAAATAAAATACCCTATGACTTTGTGCACTGCCCTATGTGAGTGCTTAATGTGGTTTAGCACAGCACAAGTGACTTATCTTTTTAGTTTTTCCTGAGGAAGGGGGAGCTGGGCTCATCCATGGCATCAGCTGTATATTATTTCTGTCCCAGCTGGAAGCAGGAGCATATCTTTCTGTGAGACTTCCTGCTTAGCTTTGTATGCCTGGAAATTGGTGTTCAGCACTGCAGTATCCACCCCCTCAAGAACTTGGATCAGTTTGAGCAAAATGCTCTGACATACCCTGCCAGTTTGCTCTTCTGTTTTTGGGAAAGAGGGAGTGGGTTCTGATCATAACCTAAGCATCCCCCAGGGTTTTGAGGATTTTTCTCCCCCATCCCTGGAGGGAACAGATCTGCCTTGTGCAAATAATTTCTGCTGTCTTGGCATTACTGCGAAGCTACTTCCTATAAATCTGCCCCTGATGTCACCCAGAAAGATGGGAAATTAAAGACTTGAGGGGAGAAAAAGTTGTAAGCGGCGCAGGAGGGATTTCACTTTGAATAGCTGTTCCATAAGTGTAAGAAAGATGTCAGAGGCTGTGATGGCTTCATCAGCTTTTCACTTTGAGATGCTGAGCAGCACAACTTGCAATAGCTGGCTAGAAGTGAATCTGCAGAAGCTTAAATAATTACATTTCAGTTTAGCATCTTTAATAATCCAGTGTAGGTTCCTGCTGTCTCCTCTTTCTGGGATGACTAGAAAAACATATCTTGCTAGTCAGTTGGTTGGAGCTTGATCAACAATTAAATTTGTCCATGGTGGACTTGTATTTATCGATCAACTGAAGAAAAGAATGTATAAGCAAGCTACTGACAATTAAATATCACCCGCAGTGTCATTATAAAACCTCCTTTGTAACAGGCAAATAGGAACTCTTCTATTCAAGAAGTTTCTGTGCAAAAGTGTGGAAGTTCAGCAGTCAAATGAGGTGCTGAACCATTTGGTCAAAGTAACCCAAGACAAAGGTTTTGACAGTGGTTGACTCTGCAGCTCTTCCAGTACAGTGGAATTAGCCATGGTTGAACAAGGCACTGAAGCTTTGGTCTCATGATAATGCCATTTTCATAAACATTTTGAACAATAGCAAGTGCTAACCTGTGAGGATGCTCCCCTCTGCTGACAACATGTCTTTAATGGTCCTTTCAGTGCTAGTTGGACTAGCTAAAGCACAGAATGTACCTGGTCATACCTATGGTATTTCCATCTGTCTTTGAATACTGAGTGATCAGAAGCAAACTGTTCCCAGGAGCTCCTCTTCGGTTCTGGATTTAAGTCTGGTCTCCAGTCCGGCCTTTAGGCCTGTTCATAGAGCAGGTCTCTGTTGTTTTCTTTTTGTTTTGTTTTTAGTAGCAGTGATACAGTGAATAGCCTGCTCAGTACTCATGTCCACGTGAGTGGCACATATGGCCACAGGATAGACATGTGTCTAGTTCAATCAGGATCCGCGTGCAGGGCCTGTGTTGGTTTCTAAGGGGCAGAGTTGGGCCTGAGGGATCAGAATTGCCTTTAGATGTGGCTCCAGGACAGAGCATTTTGTTCTCAGAAGTAGGACTGCGGAGGTAGAAGTGCATCTCTCACAGTTTAATTTGATTAAAGAGAACATTGTTTTCTTGTTTGAACAGATAAACATCCCTCTAAGGAGAAAAAGAAGAAGAAAAAGAAAAGCAAAGAGGTACTGTTTCATTCCTGAGCCAGAGAGGGATGGCCTTCTACAGCATGCACTGTGTACCTAGTGGACTTTCTTCTATTATTCCATCCTACGGTCAGATCCGTGTTCCCCAGGCTCTGCAGCCAACTAACCATTTCAGGGCTTAAGAGCAAACTTTCAGAAAAATTACATTTTGAAAAGGCAATATGTGAGTTTATAAAATGTACTAAACAGAGCAATGCATCTCTCTGGGGTGGAATCTGTTGATTAACACCAAGGTTTTTTTCTAAGCAGAAGATGTCCCAGCAAGAGCTAATTGCAGAGGTAGCAAGGGAAGTCTGCAGGAGGCTCTTTCTTTGACATTTCTTGTCCAGTATAGTCAGTAGCTAGCACTACCTGACAGACCACTGCTAGGTATAAACCAGATGGTGTTTCCTCTCTTCTGTCCAAACTAGCAGACGGGTCTTCTGGAACTAACTCCCAGCCTGCTTCCATAGTGGACTCTCCTCCCTAAGTAAGGTTCCTGTCAGAGCCAAGTTTCAGGGTGATATATGCTGTGTTACTGGCATGCTCAGAGAGTTTATTAATAAAGCATTTTCTCATTTTGCAGGAAGAGGAGAAGTCTATAAAAAAGAAGAGCAAACACAAAAAGAGTAAAGAGAAAGAAGAGGGAAAAGATGAGAAAAAGAAAAAGAAGAAGAAGAGCAAGGAGAAAAACGAGATAGATGAACTGGAGGCTTTTCTTGGAGGAGGAGGAGCCAGCATGAGTAAGCCACGAGGAGGTGGGGACTATGAAGAGCTGTAGGCCAGCCGCATGTAAACACAGCGGACTCTTCTATCAGTGGCTGTCTCCATCTCTTCCTATGAGTCACACCAGGACAGGTGCAGATGTGTAAAGCTTTGGTCGTTTGCCCTGTAGTCCCTCAAAAGAGAGCTGGCAGAACAAAAGCTTTACATCTGTGTGTGCTGTTCTGGTGCATTCGTTACACAAAGAAAATTCAGCCGTGATGTACTTGAGTAAAGGGAAGGTTCAGGATATGATTTCCAGGCCTGCTTCCAGGTTATCGTTCTTTCTCCTTCCAAAGATGCCCAGCTGGGTAGCTGGCAGAGTGCGGGAGGCGAAGGGGACCTGCTTCCTGCTCCAGCCCTCCTATATTCTTCTGCTACACACCTGAAATTCCTGTCTTGTTAGAGGAGTGCAACGAAACATGCCGCATGAACACATCATGTTCGCCTGTCTCAAGTCTTTAACTTTTTATCCTTCCTATTTTTTTAGTGAGAAAGGTGGTATTGGCCATTGTGCCACCTGGCAATTGATGAGCTTTTAAATCGAGCACATTATGCTATGTACAGCTCTTTAAGACAGCAACCAAGGGCCAGAATGAGAGAGAGTGCGTGTGATTTTTGGAGCCCTTCTGAAAGGGACCTTTCTGCACAGCAACTTAATTAGCACTCACTGGTGCTGCTGTTGGAATTCATGAAGCCCCATTGATTTCCGTGGCCCCAGTGTCTCGGACACTACATGTAAGCTGCTATGCAGTTTGGGAAAACAATGCAAAGTGCAAAGCTAACTTGGAAAAGAGAGAGAAAAATCAGTGCTTTTCTGCATTTCCCACCCTTGAATTTGCATATAGTAGAATCCCATTCCTTCGGTACCTCTCAGGGAGATGACTATCATGGAAATGGAGATATCCAGAGCTTCAGAATTGTCTACAGAAAGGTGTTAGCATGGCAAGGAAATTGCTTCTCAGGCATTTTACAGTCATGCTGTAAAACAACAGCTGCCTCTGCACTGAGTGGGAAAACCACTGTAGCTCGGACAGCGTCCTTCCTGGTCCAAGTACCGTCAATACTGCAGGCTGTGTTTACTAGGCCAAGCCTCCCAGCAGCTAGCATGCTGCCCTTCCTTGCCCCAAGTGGAGAGCCTCTTCCTATCACATGAGTTTGGAAAGCCTTTTGATTTTTGCTCTGAAGTTAGACCCATGGATTGGTGCCTGCTCAGCAGCATAGGTTATAGGTGGATGGGCTCTACTGGCCAGCCTTTTGCACTTGCCTGTGTTTCCAGGAGCAGCCCCTTTGTTTTATGGAGCTTGTTAGCTCTCTGTACCCCTTCTGTTTTGGTTCTGGTGTCCCTTCTGCAGCCTACACAGTGAAGCTCCCTCTAGATTCTGTGTGTTACGTTACTCTCTTGCTTGCAAGTTGGTTTGGAGTTTGGTTTTGTTCTCCCTCTTCTCCCTCTCCCCTCTTTTTGTTATAAAGTGTCAACCATGAAATCCAAACTGAGGTTCCCTTCTATGTCCCTATAAGGCAAAATATTCTTTGGATCCATCTTCCACTGCAGAGTTGTCTTGATCAGCAGGCAACTACTACATTTTTCTTTTCTTTTTTTTTTTTTTTTTTTTCCATTTTCCCTCCTCTTCCCCCAAGAAATGCCCTTGTAACTGTTTCCTTGTACAACAAACTAGGTTTTTGCTGCATGAGCAGTATATTGTTCAGGTCTGTTTTCCATGAGCATTTGCCTACTTCTCTGAGCATTACTTCATTTCATGACACCGTAGGGAAATTGCATGGGACAGTTCAAACTTTGCACGCCTGGGGAGGAAAACGTTGACTGGGATACAACCAATTTGCAGTCTTGCTTTCAAAAAGGAAGGAAGACATTCGAGCTTCAGCTGACTGCATTCCTGAAAGCACTTCTGTTCTGTAAAGGTTTTGAGTCTTGTTCCATTTTGCATTGGAAAACCTGGTACAATCCATTCTGATTATAAAGCTCTGTTCTACAACTGCCTCTGCGCATCTTCTCCTTTGCAAGCTTGTGTCTGCCTGGACTTGTGAGCTGCATGTCCCTCCAGGACTGTTTCACAAAAGGACAGCCCACCGCCCCTTCCTCGTGCCGTTGCATTCTTACGCTTTGTGGAAAGGGCACCAAATTAAAAATTGCTCCAAAAGAGTCAAACTGAAGAAACATGAGTTCTTTCACAGAGACTGAGGTCTGTCCCRACAGAGTTACCAAGATGGTGTAAGGGCCAGAGTCTGTGTTTTTGTTCAGCTCTACTTCCGTGTGAATGCAGCTCTCAGGCTAGCAGAAGGCTGCACAGGCACTGAATCTCCTAGAAGAATTTATGTTGGCATTGGTTTATATCTCACCCGGGCCAGATTTGACCACCAATAGGAGGCTTTACACTCCCTGCAGCTCAGGTTCATTGTCAGCACAAGGGGCTGAGACAAAAACAAGTAAAAGATGAGTCATTCTGTTCCAAAATGCTCTTTTAAAAGAGAAAAAAAGGAACTCTCTTTACTCCTTTAAAGAGAGTAGGAGTCTCTCTTTACTTACTCAGGAGCCCAGAGAGGGTGTGTGGTATGTGTTGATTTTGGCAACAAAGCCAGAAAATCGTACCTGGGGGGTGAAGCAGGAGGGTGGAAGGAGATGGCAGTAGAAAAGCACTGGTTAGCCTGTGACTTAAACTTCTCTCCTCTTGTTCTCAGGAAACACTGACCTGGTTAGGACTACAGAGTAAGATGTAATCTGGTGCTAGCAAGCATGAGTGAGTGGAGAAAGAAGTAGACCTTGCTTGAGTTGTTCTTTCTGATGCCAGCATTTTGAATAAGCCAGATATAAAAAGTATGCGTACGTGCCTGTCGTGGGGAAGCTTCTGCAGGATCACATTGATATAAATAATTCCTGTGCACATCTCTAGAGGTACCAGTGTATTTGCTTTTGGTTGTATCAGTCATCCAAAAAAAAAAAAATCAAGAGCTTAATGCTGAGGAGTTGCAGTTTTTTGGAGTCAAAGCCAGATGCAGCCAGAGCTGCATGTTGTACAAGGTTTCTAGTGGTAAAGTGTAGCAGGTAGGGAGGAGTACAAATCTATCACTGCATTTGTAGCCTGCCAGCTTAAACAGCCTGGTTTCCAAGCACACCAAGGAGAGCCCTGTCCTAGGGGGCTGCTGCTGCAGGCACGTGTCTGAAAGCTGTGCTGCCCACTTCCCCTGCATCCATACTGCTATTCGATTTAGGTCTCAGGGGCTCTCTGACACAGTACAACTGGATCTTGGCATCTGCTGTGCCAGCTCAAAACCGGACTGTTCATGATAGGTCATGAGAGGTAGCCACTGGTCCCTCTGTCTTTTCCCAGCTGGTATCGCTCAGCTGCTGGCCAAGCCTGAAGAGCAGTCTCTGTTTCGCTTGAGCCTCAGGCTGGTGTTACAGCCCTCCAGGAGAAGAGGCGGAAGGAATTTGCCCAGCATCTGTGGGAGGCTGGGTGTCTGCTTTATGAGCAGGATGTGTAGTTAGCTGGGATAAGCAGGGGCTGTGTTACTAACCCCAGATGTGAATGTGTTGTGCATTTATTTTGAAAGGTTTCTTGCTGTGCCTGTCTCTGGAACAGGGAAAATCCAGCATGACAGTTACCTGTCACTGTTGACGATTCCTGATTTGTGACCTGATGCAGCTGTTGTGACAAGACATGGGTGAACTTGTTCTCTGAGAAGAGACCGGCATTTTGACCTCTGCAGGCATTGCAGTGTGCCTTGTGCCCACAAACATCCCTGTTGTTTCCCGCCTGGAGCTGATTTTAGTGAGACCTTCCAGCTCACCTGCATCTGAGTTGCTCAGAGCTGTCTTGATTGCTCAGCGCTTGTACGTCCTCTGCCCATGGACTCATCCTGTGCAAAGACACCATGCTCATAGCATCTTCCTCCAGACTGCCTGAGCCCCAAGTCTCCTTAGCACAGGTGGCCATCGCTGCTTGCTAAAGCTCTTGCTAGTCTTAATCTGTTTTAATGGCTGTCACAAAACTCATCCCTGGAGACTCAAGYTGCTTAGCATTACTGATGAGTGATACGCCCCAGCCCTGCACAACAAAGCCTGTGCCAAAAGGACCAAGTCTCCTGATACCCAGCTCACGGCTTCTTCCACCCACTTGTCAAAATACCAGATAGAAAAATAGCACAAGGACAGACTGGCTGGTCCTTGTAGCTCCCACCTCTAAAACCACCATATCTCCAAACCCTGCAGGAAGCTGTCCATCGGTCTTCTCAGCCTTCTCTGAGGCTTGAGAGCAGTCTGATAATTGCTATGCAGATTTATTCCCGGCCAATTTATGCTTACTTGCTCCTTTGCCAGCACTGTTGTTTAAATACAGCTTCCCTCCACTCCTAGCTCTATGATGGACAGGGCTCATATCCCTGCTCTGCTGTTATCCTGTGAGAGAGGTTGTCCCCTGGTTGTGCTAGCAGCCATCCTTGGCACCGGTTCCACTTTTGAGTTTTTTGTAGCTATGCCAGTCCAGATGAGGCTGTGCCAGGGCTCATGCTTAATGCTTCCCATATATTGTCTCTCCTGCTGCATCTTATGATGATGCTGGCCTTTTTACAGCTCTATCTTGCTGGTGCCTTGAAGGAGCTGCAGGCTGACTGATGCACCAGGTCTTTATCTTTCCGTGTGATTTGTGGAGTGGGCCAAATACAACGAACGCAATGCTGCTGCACAATCGGGGATTCAGTTTCACCTTACTTCTGTTGCTCCCTTAGGGTTGCTGAGTTCCCAGGGATGGGAACTTGCTTCTTTCCTCCCAGCAGTGAACACACAAAAATTACTGAAACTCGGGTTTTATCAGAACACAAAATGAACAGGAACTAGCTGGTGCTTTTTGAGGAGGCCCACTCGGCAGGCAGCTGCGCGGGCTCCTGGCAATGCTGCCAGGCCGTATGGGCACAGCATGTTGGACGGGGCTGTGAAAGGCCCCAGTGTTGGATGGGCCAGGCAGAAGTGGAAGGAGGCCAGTGAGCAAGCAGGAGGCCAGGCTGGGGGTAAGGACGTCTAATGAGCATGCTGCCTTATAACTTTCCTGGAGTTGAAGTGTCCCTGTCCTTGGAGAGACCAGAATGCTTGGCTGTCACTCCAGGATGCCCCTGAGCTCAGCAAGGAGTGATCCTGGGGAAATCCCATGGTAGGATGGGCTTCAGGACTGGATGCTGTAACCTAGCAACAGCCTCAATCATGGCATAATACAATTAATCCAATGTTGGCTCAATCTGCTGCTTAAAGATATGAGGGCAAGTGGTTGAGCCTTTTTAACATGTGGGTTTGCCTCCAAAACACCTTCAAAATCTCAGGTGTGTCATATGTATTCGAGGCCCTAGGATGACTCACAGGGAATTTCTGCTCTTCATCTTGCAACTGCTTCCCATTGAGGTTGCTGAGGAAAGAGAAGTAATCATTTAGTGTTTTCAAAGAGCTGTGGTGACCGAAGCCCATGGGTCACATAGGCTTAGGTAGGCTTTGGCCACGTTAGGAAATGCTGAGTAGTTAGCTAAACCTGCAGGAAACCAAGATGATTTTCTGGGTTGCCCCCAGAGGCGTTATTTGTACGTATTTAGGCTGTGCCTGGAGCTGCACAAAGGACATTATGATCGGGCGGCAGCCCTTGGACCCCATAAAACTCGTAATAAAGCTTCAGATTGCTGGCAGAGTCTGACTTAGGTGGGAGAAGGAGGGAAGTCTGCTAGTGTGGCTTTCCATCATAGCAGTGAGAAGAGACTGGGGTGGGTTTGGGGTCTCCAGGTGGCAGGAGAGACCTGAGAGAGATTCCAGTGTCCAAGCAGCTCCCCTTCAAGCATGGCAGTGATGGCCAGCAGCAGCCGCTGTGCCACGGCCCAACTCCGGGAAAGCAGGGCAGGTCCTGCCAGGCAGCAGGCGCCAGCATGGGGGAAGGTCTGCTTAGGTGCAAGCTTGGCAGCTGCAAGGTCTGTTCTGACATCTGCAAGCTCCCTGTAGGAAGAGTCAGTGAAAGGCACAGGCTTTTCCCGGAGCTGGTAGGAGGAACACCGCTTCTCCGTACGCCATGGGGAGAAAACACTGTCAAAGGTACTGGGCTGGCGCTGTGGCCTCGCTCGCCTCGAGCAGTGCCCTGCGTTGGGCTCACCAGCCCAACGCTGAGCAGGTTGGTTTGCCCGTTGCTGTGAAAACTGCTGGGGGAGGACGCTCCTGAGGCGTGTTGCTGCTGGGGCGAGTTAGAGCCCCAATGTCCTGCAGTGCCCTGGCTCCTGCTTCACGCTGGTGCCGTGTCCCACTGGCCGGGCAACACTGAGATCCCTCCTCACAGGCACTGCAGGGGCCCGGGGCACCCCAACCTGGCCATCTGCTTGGCTCCAGCTCCCTCCTGGGCCCCTGGAGCAGTCTGGACTCTCCCTTASGTCCATTTTAAAGGGGGAGAAGGGAGTTGGTGTGAAAGGAAAGAGGAGAGAAAGTGGAAGAAGGGCAGAGCCCCCTGCCCTCTGCAGCAGCAGCCGGAGTCTCAGAGCTGGCCCAGGACCGTGCAGCCCTGGGCCAAGCACCTACCTGCTGAACCCTCCTTCTGCAGGAACGTGGTTGCTTCTTGCCTGGGAAAATGAGAGCGTCAGCCCTGCAGAGAAGAGCTGTAGGGTACCTGGTGGGCAACAGCAAGGGGTGGCCGTCCTGGCCAGGCTCTACCTCAGTGCCTAGCGTGTCATCCCCCCAGTGCCTTGGAAACTGGGGGTTTCTCAACAGCTTGTGGAGGTGGTGGGACAGCAGGGGGGCTTTGCTGTGCCCACGGCCCGGGAGACCAGAGGCAGGACACTGGGTGACCCTGGTTCGACCTGCTGTGCCCTCTTCTGCTCCTGTCCCTGCAGGCCTGCTCACGTCGCTTGCCCTGTTGTCCTCCCCAGGGACAGGAGAGGGGGCACAAGGGCTGCCAGCCCTGGGCTCTTGGCCACCCCCGAGCTGCTTCGCTGGCCCAGCAAGGGATGCGACGGTCCCCAGTGAGCTGTAGTGCGCTGCTGAACTTGGCTGCCCATGTGCAAGGACGGCAGCCTGGGAATAACGAGCCTGGAGCGAAAGGAGGGGGTCAAAACCCCACTGTAAACTGAGCAGCATGGGAGGGAGCAGGGCAAAGCGCCCTGTCCCTGTGCCTGCAGCACCAAGCCAGGCTGGGGGACAGGGACGGGAGCAGGGAGGGGGCACCCGTGCTGGCGGCGGTGAGCGGGGCACAAAGCAGCAGCTCCGTAGCAATGCCCTTGTCCTTGCCAGGCTGATGTGTGCCCTTCTCCAGTAGGACCTGCTGGCTGTGGGACGGGAACAGCCGTCTCGCCCCATCATGTCCCCCCCACCCCCCTGCATGCACCGCGGTCCCTCGTCCCCTCCCTGCACCTGGAGCCCTCACCCCAATACATGCTGTTTCGGTGGCGCGGGCACTTGCACGGAGTGAGTGACCCAGAAACGCGCTAAGCCCACGCGCTGGCAGCCGCGCCGTGCCTGCTCGGACGTGCCAGCCTGCTGCGGCGGACACGGGGCAGGCTGCACCAGGAGACAAGGCGAGAGCACCTGGGACACCCAGCGCTGCCTGCGGGTGTCACGCCGGGCAGTGGGGCGCGAGGGATGTGGGGAGGCGAAGCAGGCAAGATGGGGCCCTTCACTGGGGGCACGGACACCCCAACACACACCATGGCGCGAGGTCAGGCCTCCTGCATCGCCTCTGAACGCTTGGTGCTGCAGGAACACGGCCCCTCCGAAGCAGCTCGCTGCAGACGTTGCTGCCGCGGCTGGGCGCCTGGGTGCCCTCTTGCTCGGACCTGGAGACCTGGCTCCTTCCCACGCTTGCTGGAATGGGAGTGCTCGACTCGAGAGGTGCTGAGGCCCTGTTTCTTGCTAAGCCGTCACGTAGCGAGATAAATCGCCCTGACGCCGGGCTCCGTCTTGCAGGTGGCCCCGCGGGCAGGTTTGCGGCTGCCTCCATAGCCCTGTCGCTTCCCATCAAGGTCTCCGCGTCCAAGTTGCCCAGCCCACGCGGGGGTTTTTGGTCAGTTTGGTTTTGCTGGCGGTGCTGTGCCACAAACCCGACACTGGAACCTCTGCCCCAGGCAGCAGCAAGTCCCAAATCACCCAGGGCAGCACGGGGGCCCCTGAAATCCCTTGGGTTTCAGGTCCTCCACATGCTTTTAGGGTTTTCCTGCCAGGATTTTTGCCCAATTGCTTTCTGAGTCCGTATGAACATGTAGCATCCCTGGCAGGCTGTGGTAAGGAGGTTCAGCTCTGCTCCGATGAAGCACGAGCACCTTCTGCTCTCTTGGAGCTGGCTCTGCTGCCTGCGTTTCACACTGCCCAGCCCTGGCACCCCAGCATCTCTTCCTCCAGGAGGTCCTGGGAGAACCCATCTATTCGAGGCCTTCCCAAACAGTGCTCCTGTGCCTGCCCACCTCATCCTGGCTGTGTCTGCTTCCCAGCTCAGATTTTGGCCCTCCTGGCAGATGGATGCAGCCTTTCACAAATGCCCAGAAAGATCTTTCTGTCTCTGAAGTTGACTCATACTGGCTCAGCCATGGATGTTCTCTCCTCACATTCACATGGTCCGCGCCAACGATGCCTGTTGATTGCCATGTCGCTCTGGGTCTGCCAGTCTCCACTTCCATGATGTCCATCAGTGCCAGGAGGGCTCAGACTGGGGAGAACCCAAGTCCGGAAGGAGGCTTGATGACTGGGCCTCTGTAGCTGTGCCCACGGGGTGTTGGACCTGCTCTACCATGTCCTGCTAGACTGCCATGTGGACAAGCATCTCCCAGAACATGCAGAGAAGGACCCCATATCAGGCCGGCCGTTCCTGCTCTGCGCTGCAGCTCACAGCACCAAAGGGACCTTGGGGGCTATTCACAGTGGCTTTCCGCAATGTTGCCAAAATCAAGTCTTGGTGTTGCTCTGCCCCAGGCCATTTCAGCTCCTGTGGGGTCCTCTGGGGCATTTGGCACTTGCCTTCTCCCCTCGTGCACTGAGGGGTGGAAGGGAGCATCGCTGCCTGCTGGGGCTCCCAAGGCCAGTTGCCCACAGACAAAATCAAACCAGAGCAAGCCAAAACAGCTCAGCAGAGAAACCTTTGGGGCTTTTCCATTCTCCAGCCAAAGAGATGGAGATGGGGCTGGCTCTGCCAGCCCTGTGCGGCGGCCCTGATCACCCCAGTTTCACAGTTGCTTGCATGACCCATGAGGATGTGCTGGTTGGAGGGAGGAACCAGCGATGATGTGCAGGAGGCGCTGGGAGCAGATCAGGACTCCCTGTGACCTCGGCACCAGGGGGTCTGCAGCGAGGAGGCACCCGTCCATGTCCCCATCCGGCTGAGGAACAGGTCCTCAGACTAAAGGAGATCTGTGCACGCACTGGTGCAGCCTGGTGGCTCCTCCGAGCCTTGGAGTCTGGGTACCCTCCTGGGCCGGAGCCCCCCAAGGTGCATCAGTGCTCAGCTCGCTGGCCATGGGGCCGGCTGGCGCGAGGGCCGGCAGCAGGCGGTGGAGCAGATGGAGCGGAGCGGCAGGGGCTGCGGGAGGAGGAAGCCGAGGGCAGCGGGAACGGCCGGCCTGGCAGCTGCGCTGCTGCTTCCAGCAGGGAGGAAAATGAAAGCGACGAGGGCGAGCACTGGGCCACCGCGCTGAGCCCTGCCCACCGGCTCCCAGTGCTTCCAGGACTGGGGGAGCCCCGGGCAGGCCACCGGGGCTCTGCTCTCCCCTGCAGCACGGGGGATCTGCCTCGCCGCCCCCAGCCAGCCAGCAGTCCCCATGGTCCAGGTCATCTGCACATCTACCGTGCATCTATTGCATCTGTGCAACTATTGCACCTCTGCATCCGTTATGCATCTATTGCATTTATGCACCAATTGCATCTATGCATCTATTATACATCTATTGCATCTATTGCACCTATATATTTATGCATCTATTGTGCATCTATTGCATCTAGGCATCTATTCCGTCTATGCAATGAGTTCCTTGGGCTCAGCTCAGTCCCGGGCAGTGGTATCCTGGATTGCTGCTCGTGCCAGCAGGCTCAGCTGTCCCTAGAGCACCCCTGGGTGCCTGCCCCTTTCGCGGGGGAACGACGCCACCCATGCCTGCTCATCACCATCGGCTCGTGCAAGCGCCATCCCTGAGTCCGCAATCTGGCCCCTGCTGTGATGCGAATGGCAGGAGAGCTTTGTTCATAACTATTTCCAGATCCGAACACTGCCATTAGCACAGGATAAGCGGAACTGCCAGGGCTCCCTCGTGCCTGTCGCAGAGCTCCCTGCAGCACAGACGAGGCAGACAGGGCAGCGAGAGGCATTCCCCACTCCCAGAGAGCATCTAATCCGTGTGTGTGCGTGCGTGCACGTGTGCACATGCATGCACGTGTGTGCCTGCACATGTGCGTGCATGTGTCACGGCAACGGCCCTCGGCCCCGTGCGCTGCCGCGGACACGGCAGACAGGTGAAGCCCGCTGCAGCCATCGCAGCGGGCGGGAGCGACAGGCTCCCGGCTGCAGCGGACTCGCATGCCCGGCGGGTCCCGTTGAGCGCCCCCCGCGCAGCCCCCGCGCAGCCCCCGCGCAGCGGCGCCCTCGGGTGACGCCTCTCCGGGCAGGTCCCCGGCTCCGCCGGGCCACGGAGCAGGCGGCGGAGGGGGGGAAGCGGGGCGGCAGCGG
>NW_028186394.1:546102-550381 GCF_003343005.1 Rhea americana | reverse complement strand
GGCAGGGTGTGTGGGGTAGCACACAGGCAGGGCGCTCAGTGCAGTGCAAGAGGCAGTGTGCGTGGGGCAGTGTGTGGGCAGGGTGCTCAATGCAGTGCATGCAGGCAACACGCTCACAAGGTGCTGCTGTGCTCACAGGGTACCTGGGCAGTGCAGTGCACGCTGGCAGGGCAGTGCACAGTCCTGCTGCGTGCACTACGCACACAGCAAGCGACCCAGTTCCTCAGCCGTCCCCTTGGGCCCTCTCGAGGGCAGCGCAGCCCAGGTCACGCGCTGTCCCTGTCACACGCAGGAACGCTCTCGCGGTGCTCGCCCGACCGTGCTTGCCTGACTCGTGGCCCGGCTGCATCCCCGGGAGATGGGTGCCCCTGGGCTGCGTCCCCAAGGCAGCACGCTCTGCAGCGGCTCCTGCTCCACCCTGCTGCCTGAGGGCACCGATGCCCGCGGAGGGGCTCCGAGACATCCCTCCCCCCTCCCCCCCTCCCCGCTGCCCCAGCCCGGCCCACGGCTCCTCCATCCGGCTCCTCCATCCGGCATGCAGCCAGGCGCCCTCCTTGCGGAGGGCGACCTCAGCAGGGCCCTCTCCTCCCTGGTGTGCAGCGGAGGTGTGGGTGCTCTGCCGCAAAATGCCAGCTCCCACCTGGGAGCCCCCCGCTCTGCGGCGCCCACGAGCAGCGCCAGCCTCCTCCACGGGCCCCGCACCCACGCCGCTCCGTGCCGCTGAGAAGGAATAATTCGGAGAAACCATGGCAACCCTACGCAGCGCTGGGGATGCCGGCGTGGCGGCGATGGAGCCAGCTCTCCCTGCCGGAGCGGGTTCCCCCACTGCTCCAGCCTTGCACAGCCCTCTGGGGTGGCTCGCAGAGGGATGGGGACAGGGAGGTCGGATGTGCCCCATCCATGTGTGTGTGCACCCATGTGCTCGGAGGCACACACGGTGGCCTAGTCGAGCTTGGGTGCAGTTGTCTAAGCAAGGTTGGGGTTGGGTGCCATTGCAAGAGCCTCCTGGGGGCACCTGACACCAGTCCAAGGTCTTTCTGGCCACAGCCCGGGTGACAGCAGCATGGCATCACCCCCTCCAGTGCCCTTTGCTCAGGCATCTCATACTGAAGTTACAGTGCCCCAGGTAGCCTTGGCATGGTGACGATGGTACCAAGTGGCCTGTCGACGTGGGTTTGGGTTTACAGGATTCCTCACGTGCCTCTTTTTCATTTTGCAGCTCTGGAATGGAGCCACTGCAGGGCCCTCTGCCAGCTCTGCCTGCCCACCCCGTCCCTGCTGCTGCCAGACCAGGTAGGATCTTCGGACCACGGGCCAAAGCATGATTGCCTGCCGACCGCCCTGCCGCCATGGGGATGGGCTTCCCTCTTTGCCTCAGCACCACTATTTTGGGAAGGAGACGGCATCTAACCCGGCGTGGGATGCTCACCTCCCTGGGCCTTGAGTCCTCTCAACTCCAACCCAGCACGCCCAAATGCATGTAGCCCAGCAGAGCCCTTCTTGCTCAGCCACTGCGGGGGCTCTTCCAGCACCCAGCTCCTGCTGGATCCCCATCTCCTCCCAAGAGACTCCCAGTATGGAGCCCAGCATGGTCCCTGCACCCTGCCTAATCTCCCCAAAACACTTCCAATGTCCCTGGTGACAGGTTTCTAATGCAGGTCATGAGACTCTGGCTTCACCAGATGCTGTGGACTCTCTCTGTGCTGCAGGCACATATGCACCCAAARGTGCTGCACCCCAAAAGGCAGCTCCTGGCCTTTTCCAGACTGGCAGCAAGCTCTTCCTGGTTGCTGGATGCCCCAATCCCTTCCTAGGGTAGAGATCCTCTTGCGCTGCTTCCCCCCAGCCCCACCAGCTTCATCCCAGTCTATGTGGTCTATCCCCCTCCCAGCTTCGGTACCAGACAGGTCCTTGTCAAGGTAAAGAGTTGGAAACAGAGGTACAAGTGAGACAGACCCCCTGCCTCCTTCGTGTAGTCGATACTGCTTCTTGCTGAATAAAGTCTGTTCCTTTTCTCCCTCAAACACGTTCCCTGTGGTCCTCTGCTTCTGTTTAAAGTGAAATGCATTTTGATGGCTTTTGCCATGCACTTCTATTGATTTATGAAATAACCAGCTCTCGCCCCCATGCTTTTGGGTCTCTTGGCCAGCTGGCTGCGAAAATTATTCCTAGGATCTTATGAAACCTAAAGCAGGCTGGGTATCACCTGGCGTGAGAAAAGCTAGTTGTACATATGCTTTGGACAGATTATGGTCTCCAGCCAGTCTCACTGGGCTGAAACCCTTTGAGCAAACTACCTTGTTTTCTCTCCGTATCAGCTTGAAGATCCCTGGATCGTGCGGACACCTGCCTTCGTCACGCAGATACAGCACGTGCGTCAAAGTAGAGCCATAGAGCCAGGGGGCTTAGGCACCCCGGCCACCTGCGCGGGCTGCAGAGCAGCGTCCTGGAGCAGCAGGGTTGCGTGCTCGTCGCAGCAGGCGTGCTGTGCCTGGACGTGCGGGGGCATGGGAGCCTGTGTGCACCCCCAGCTGGGCTCATCCATGGGCATTGGCTGCCACACGCCAGCTTCCGCTGTGGCAGGGAAAGCAGTCGGACGGCTTGCCCTGCTCCTGCTGCCCATGCAGTTTTTCTGAGCCTGGCAATCATCTTCCCTCCTTCCCCAAAGTGAGCCTGTCTTAGGGAGGGGAAGTTGCATAAATGGCCCATTTCCCATCCTGCATCCAGCCCCGCTTGCTCTCACATGAGATGTGTTCCCTGGCTGCAGGACCACCTGGAGAAGGCAAAGCTGGAGCATGAGGAGTGAGCTGAGCCCTTCTGGCACCAGCTGGTGCAAGCTCCCAGCTAACGGTTATTTTTGGTGTGCCGTGGGGTGGCCCAAGGGCTTGGTCTGCTCTGAGATGTGGATGATGGGGAAGCAATGGAGGACATCTTGCATGGTTTTGGTGCATCAGCCACAGCACCCTTCTGGTTAGGCCGTGCCGGTCCAGATGAGCTCCAGGGAGCAATGTGGCCACAAGGAAGCAAGACCAATGCTGCCCTGGAAGGGTGTTCCCAGACTGTGCCTCTGCCATGGGGAGAGGGCACAGTTCTAGCTCCTCTGGCGTGGGGTTGTCACCCTGTCCCCAGGGCTGCATAGGCTTCATGGCCATGGTGGCGGGTGTTCACGGTCCCCCCCTTTGCCAAGCGATGTTCCTCGGCTGCCCCGCGCGCCCTGGGATGCTCAGCATTGCGCTGCCATTGCGCAGTGTGCGCTGAGATGAGGACTCCTGAGCTCCCAGGAGGCCCTGCCGCTGCTCCAACGGTCACAACAGGGTGCCAGGCACAACTTCCCCATTCATTAAGGAAAGGAATCCCCTTGGCGAGTCCCCAACACCCGCCGTGTCGCTGGGGATCCCTGCAGCCACCTAGAATCAGGATGGAGCCGGTTCTTGGGTCTCACCAAAGTGGCCCTGGCTCCGGGCACCACAGTCACGGGCTCCTCTCCATGGCATAGAGATGGCCACACGCTGCGCGGATGCTAAGCAGGCCTGCGGGCAACCCTCCGACCCGGTGGGCTCTATTTGCCCTTGGGGTTTGGAGCCGCTTCGGGGGCTGGCGCTTCTTGGCTTTTCTCCAGCTGGGCTCAGACTCTCGAAAGCCCCCATGGAAGCCGAGCCGCCCCTAACCACCCCGGCTTGGAGGAGCGGCTGCTGAGCCAGGAGGCCATCAGGTTTTACCCTGCGTCGGCGCGGTCCCTGCCGGCCCGGCTGGGATTTAGGCCCCTTCTGTGCTCTCTTGCAGGGCCGGCTGCCTCCCTCTAAGGCACTCTGCAGGGGCGCTGCTGAGCGAAGAGTCACCTCTAAGATGACACGAACCGACCCGCCTGACATCCTGGTGTCTACGGTGTACCAAGATATAAAGGTGGCCTCCGCAGCCCCCCAGGATTCGATCGTCTGCCAGCCGCTGGCACGATGTGACGCCTTCATGTCCTCATCCCTGCCCTGCGATCCACAGCCCTTCAACAAGCGCCACTGCCGGAGCTTCGACTTCCTTGAGTCGCTCGACGACCAGCTGGGCGCCCCGGCGGCCATGGAGCGTCCCCCCGGCCCAGGCAGCCCCGAGCCGGCAGCGGGGCGTCGCGCTGCGCCGAGGCTGGACAGCGCCGGCAGCAGGGCTGCGCCGGCGGCGAGGGAAGGGCCCAGGGAGCCGTCGGCTCGGGGCGAGGCGAGGCGGCGAGCCCGGTCCAAGAGCGCTCCCCGGGCGAAAACCACCTTCGCACCGGTGCCCGTCGCCGGCG
>NW_028186394.1:539027-545642 GCF_003343005.1 Rhea americana | reverse complement strand
CGGGCGCCCGCGGCGGCCCGCGGCCTGGCGGTGCCGGGTGGCAGACAGGCGGCCCTCTCGCGCACGCCCACCCCCAGCGACTCGTACAGCGGCGAGCACCCGCTGCTGCCCTACGCCGCCGACTACTACGAGGCAGACCCGCGGGGCCCGGCGTACCAGACGGTGCCGGTGCCCTCGTCGCGCGATTACCGGGAGTACCCCGAGAGGGGCTGCATGACCTTCGCCGCCCCCGGCGTCCCTACCAAGTTCTTCTATGCCGAGGAGCCCGTGCGCTGCCCCAGCCCGGCCATGCCCCTCAAGAGCTCCGGCTACGCCAGCTACCCTTACCCCCGGCGCCACAGCCCCCCACAGCACTTCTACACGGAGGAGCCAACCAAAGTGAGCGTGCGCGCCATCCCGCCGCGGACGCTCTACGTGGAGGAGGCGCGCAGCTACCCCATGCAGGAGCCCCCCGGCCACGCTTTCTACGGCGACGACCCGCGCTTCTACGCCGCCCACGGCGCGCCGCTGAAAACGCTCTATGCCGAGGATGCCCGGACGTACCCTGCCCTCGGCTCTTCCGCCAGAGTCTTCTACGCTGAGGATTACGGGAAGTACCGCGAGCGGGAGGCTGCTGCGCGGACGTGCCCCCTTCCCCGCAGCACCCAGCCCTTGCACTTCAGCGACTGGTACTGCCCCGAGCGGAGCGCGCTGCCCTATCAGACMTTGCAGGTGTCACGGGTCGCCCCCCAGCCGCCTGGGCGCGAGGCCATGCTCTCCTCCTGGCACGCCAGCTACAGCACAAACCCCCCGCGGCTGGGCAGGGAGAGCCAGCACTACTCCAAATCCTGGGACAACATCCTGACGCCCGTTGTCCGCCGCGAGGACCCCCTGCTCCGCGGGCGCAGCTATGAGAACCTGCTGGCGCAGGAGCAGCCACGTGCCTTATCCCCTGACGACCGGCGGCAACCGGTGGTGATCAACCTATCCAGCTCGCCCAAGCGCTACGCCGCCCTGTCCCTCTCGGAGAACTCCATCATCGAGAGGGTGCACGCAGACGGCGGCCGCTACCCCATGGGCCGCTCCTGGTATGTCACGCCGGAGATTACCATCACCGACAACGACATCCGCGCCAACGGCCTCGGCAAGAGCGAGAGACGCTCAGCCAGCTGGGACGTGTTGGACGCAGGGCGGGAGGGCAACTATCCTTACACTGTGCCCTACCACCCAGACCCTGTCACCAAAGAAAGTGCCCAAAGCAATTCGGCCCGCCAGCGCAGCCTGGAGCAGCTGGACGAGCTCATCACCGACCTGGTCATCGACTACAAGCCAACGCCCAGCCACCGCGCTGGTGACAGAGATAGCCTCGCCGATCAGCTCAAAAAACTCATCAACAGCAGTGCCCCAGGACACCCCAGGAAAGCGGAGGCCAGGAAGGCCCCCGCCTGCACGCCCGAGGGAAACCGGCCCATGAAGGAACAGCCGGGCCCCAGCACCTTCTGCAGTGACTCTCGCCCCGAGCGGGGCAACCACRGGCTGCCCACGTCCGTCTCCAGCAGCAGCTTTGAGAAGCACCTGGACAACTGCTCTCCAGACCTAAGCGCCGAGGAGGACGACATGATGATGTGCTCGAATGCCAAGTGCCGGCGGACAGAGACCATGTTCAATGCCTGCCTCTACTTCAAGTCCTGCCACAGCTGCTACACTTACTACTGCTCCCGAAACTGCCGCCGCGAGGACTGGGACACACACAAGGAGAGCTGTGTCTACGGGCGTGTTGGCAGCATCTGCCGCCACGTGTTACAGTTCTGCCGGGAGAACGCCGAGGTGCACAAGGCTTTCTCGCGCATCGCCAAGGTGGGCTACCTCTCCCGGGGACGTGGTGTGCTCTTCTTGGGCTTCCCCAACTCGGGCTCAGCGGAGAACTTCCTCCAGTTCGGCTTGGAGAGCTTGCTGATGTCCCCCACATACCTATCTCTGCGGGAGCTGGAGAGCTACTCGGATAACCTAGGGGAATATGCTCGGGAGCTGCGGGAGACCGGCAACCAGTACGACCCCGATGAATGTTTCCTCTTGAATGTAACTGTGGCCGTTGCCCAAAAAGTGCCGGAGAGGCCATCTCCGAAGATCCAGGTGCCGACGGTCAGGAAATATGCCAAGGTGGCCTTAGCCTCATCCAGCCCTGAGAAGAAGATCTTGAAGAAGGAGAGGGACATGGAGACCTTGATCCTGACCCCGCCGCCCGGCACGGCGGACATCGACAAGGAGGGGGAGGAAGGGCGCAAGGCGCGGGAGGTCTGCTTCATCAACATCCAGCGGGAGTTGCGCATCCGCGGCGTCTTCCTGCGCCATGAGTTCCCCAAGATCTATGAGCAGCTCTGCGACTTTGTGGAGAGCAACAAGCGCTTCACTCCCACCACCATCTACCCCATTGACAAGAGGACAGGCAAGCAGTTCATGTGCATGATCATGGCTGCCTCAGAGCCCCGCACCCTTGACTGGGTGGCCAGCCCCAACCTCCTGGATGACATCATGTGAACGGGGCCCAAGGGCTACCTCCCAATGGCCCCCTACTTATTCCCCTTTGTAGATATGTGTTTTCTTGTGGGCACACTGATGCAGTGGGGCTGGATAGCCCTCTTGCTCCCTGCAATGTGTCTTGGTGGCGGTGCTGGGGGAGTGCGAGGGAAGGATGTTGCCATGGAGGGATCCATGGAGTCTGGGCTTTGTGGGTTGCCAGCATTTGCTGTGGTGGGCTGGATCCAGAGCTTCTGGGATCCTGGGGCCCTGGCTGGGCTGCAGGAGCTGCATGAGGTTGTGGGATCACAGGCTGAGGTCTGTCATGGAGCACAGGTCATTGGCAGCCACCAGCCAGCGTCTCAGCGAGTCTCCTCAGAGCCCTCTCTGGGTAAGCCAGCACTTGGCCAGGGTGCAGGGCACCCCAGGGCCCTGCCCTGATCTCATCCCTGCCCCTAACCACTAGACAACATGGCTACCTCTACGCAAGCATGGCCAAGGCAAGCGTTCAACACCTCTGTGGCTGCCCACACATTACTGCCTGCCCCCAGGGACCCAGCGCAGCCCTCCTGGGATGTAGCCCACAGAAGGTCCCAGGGGCAACTTTGGTGGCACCTGAGCCAGGAGGGCACCCATGGAGAGTTGCAGTGCTGCTGAAGCTGTGTGAAGCTGGCAGGTGTTGCCTGTAGCCCTGTATGGTGTCTCGGTACCTGCCAGGGGCCCTATATAGTAGGTGGCACAGGGGCTCTGGTCTGGAGCATCTTGGTGTCCTGAGCATGTTACTATATGATTTGTTGGTGCAGCATGGACCCTATGAGATACCCTTCAGGTGCCAGCTGAGATCTATATGGTCTTTGGGTACAGGGTACTTTATATGGTCCTTGGCTGCTCAGCAGGGCTCTGTGGGGCCCTTGGGCGCGGGCCTGAGGCAGGGTGCTAGAGGAGGGCAGTGAGCAGGTGCGGGGCTGTTGAGGAGCCTGCTGCATTTCAGCACACATGGCACTGGGGCTGCGTGGGGCACTGCGGGCGGCGCAGCGGGGAGAGCAGTGGGGGACGCTGCACACCAACCCGCTTGTGGCTGGGCCATGTTTTGGGGGATGCCTGAGCAGATACTGGGGAAGAGAGGTGGCAGCGGCCCTCACTGCAGGAAAGGGCAGGGCAAGCAACAAAAACTGGTGCCACGACACAGTTTCAGTGAAACGATGAGCCCCCAGAGGTGGTATGGGACAGAGGACCTCCAGCCTGGCACAGAGGCATGTGCCAGCCCCCTGCAGCGGATCCTAGCCCAGGAAGGATGCTCGTCCCCACTGTCATGCCCATGTCTGCCCCTCTGCAGAGCAGACTGGGTGTCTGCCAAGGGCTGCCTGGCACTCGCCCTCACTCAGAGGGATCTCCACCGTCCTGGCAGGGCTTGAGTGCCCCATGAGGGGAAGGTGGCTCCTAGCCCGCCAGCTCTGCCCAGCGATACTGGCACACCTGCATGCGCTCCTGTGCCCAGGCACACTGTAGGCCCAGGGCGGCCGGGGTGGGGGGGTGACCCAGGGTGACCCAAACCCCTGCTCTCCCTGCAGCAGGGTCCTCACTGTTCATCCACCCTATGGCAATGCCCAGCTCAGTGCCAGCCCCGGGCACTGTCTTCCCCGGGGTTTTGCAGTCGTTCAGTGCTCCCACTCAGCAACCTTGGGAGCACTGGCCATTGCCCCACTTCCCAGCTACTCTAAGATTTCCACGACTGGAGCATTTTTGCAAGGGCAGCCCCAGCATCCTGGTGAACCGCTGCCAGCTGTGTCAGACCCCTTGGCTGGGAGAGGCTCTGACATCTGCCCCAGAGCTTGGAGGTGGACACTGGCCGGGCTGGGGTGCCATGCTCCCAAGCTGCTACCAGCAGGGACCAGGGGCTGCCCAAGAAGATCCCCCTCATTGTGTTCCCCATGTGTTGCCGTGTCCCTCCAAGCAGCTGGCAGCTTTTCTGCAGGGTCCCCAAGGGAAGCCCCCCCCATGACAAACTCCAGCATGGCTGGGGACCCCAACAGCCCGCAAGGATGTGACGTGTGTGGGAGCAGGGCTGCCCCTTCCTCCCTTGCAGAGCTTTCCTCCTCCCGTGCATGGGGAACTGCCCTGGAACCAGAGGGCAGCAGGGGCAGCTGCTGTGAGATTTGGGCCAGGAGAAGCTGTGAGGACCAACTCCCCCCCCCCACCCCTTGCTGCCCAGCTTTTGGATTCCCTACCTGTTTTTTAGCCTCAACATCCTCGCCTCCTCCTGCCTACAGCTTACCATGGGGTCAGAATGGAGGGCAGGGACATGTCCAAGGACAGGAAGGGCATCAGGGTGTCATCTCATCCCTTCTCAGCACGGCCCTGGGCAGCAGGCTGCGCAGTCACCCCCACCGCCACCCCACTGATCCCTGCCGTGGTCCCAACTCGGCAGCCAGACAGGGACCAAGGGCCCCCTTCACCTTCCTGCAGGGTTGTAACAGGCCTGGGCTGGCACCCTGGAGCCCGTGAGGTCCTGGCATAGCCCTGGCGGAGCAGGGGCTCTGCAAAGCTATGGAGGATGCCAGTGCCTGGGAGGGGAAGGGGCCACCCATGCCCTGCCCCTGCCCCCCTTTGCCTCGGGGAAGGAACAGTGCCGACACTCGCAGCATAGGGTGGGAGATGTGAGAGGGCTCTCATCCCTTTGGACAAAGCCTGTAGGAGCTCGGTGCCTCAGTTTCCCCAGTTGAGTGCTTGGGAATGCCATCAGCTGCCCATCTCCGCAGGGCCAGCAGCGGAGGTGCTCCCGCTTGCTTAGCGCTAGCAATAAGCAGCCTCCTTCCTGACGCTGCCKTGCAGCAGCACCGGCAGAGCCAGCAGAGCCACGGGGCAGAGCCGGGCCAGGGCCGCAGAGCACATTCCCCTTGCTGCYGAGAAGCTGGTACCCAATTCCTGCCTCAGAGGGTGTTTCCCCCCCTCTTCTGCCCCCACCCTGCCCGCTGGCACTTTGATTTGTGCTGGGTGTTTCCCGCACCTTGGGAAAAAGGGAGGGCTCCCAGCTGCTCTGCACGGCTTTGCTGGGGGGAGGGAGGGCATCGCCCCAGGGTCATGCCTAGTTCCACCGCCCAAGCGCTGCACAAAGCCGCGCTGGTGGGGGCCAGCGCACGGAGCTGCACGTGCCCTCGCGCCAGCATGGTTGATTCTGCCATGAGCGGGCGGGTTGCAGCCTTCGCAGGCTGCAAATCAGCTCTCGGGCAGAGGAGAGAGGGGACGCAGGTCTTGGTGGCGGAGGCACGGCAGGAGGCAAGTAGGTGGCACTGGCCAGGCTTTGACAGCAGGCCACAGCTGTGTCCCCGTAGCAGGTGTGGGCAGCGGCAGGGGCGCGGGAGCCGCCCTGTCCTGCTCAGCAGGCGGCTCCCAGATTTGGGGTCATGGCTGGCACCCTGTATGCTTGCGTCGGCCGTGGCCGCGGCGTTTCCGGGCCTGCTGGTGCCGCRGGGCAGCCGGCGCCGGCATGGGCACTGCCCTCCTGGGCGGTACGCTGCTGAGCCTCGGCCATGCCCGCAGGCGTCTGAGCAGGCAGCGTTTCCCGCCTCGCGCCCAAACGCTCTCCCGACGGCGACTTCTCCTGCCACGGCTGGGCACGACACTGGAGACGCCTGCGGCCTGCTCCTGCCCAGCGCCCATCGTACTGCTGGGGTCCTCCTCTACGGCACGGCACGGCACGGCACGGCACGGCACGGCTGCGGTCCGAGCGGCTCTCCTCCTCTCAAGGCGTCCAAGTAGCGGTGGATCCTTTTAACTGTAGCCCGGTTTCTCCATCTCTTCTTCCAGCTGAACACAACAAGGAATAAATCAAAGGATTGAAACTGCATCTCCACAACTCGGCTCCCGGGAGGATTTTTCTGAACTAGGACGGAGGTCTTTGATACACGCATGTTCTATTTATTTCCTTTTTTAAAATGATGCATAATGCTGAAGAGTCGGTGCCACCTCTCCTCTAGTGCAGAGCAGAACTAGGTCTGTATTTTATCACATTTCATTGTATAATTCCCGCTGGTGTCCTGTGGCACAGCTTAATGAGATATACTATAACGAGAGATCTATTTCTTTTCAAGAACTATAAAGTATAACTTGAATGTACTG
>NW_028186394.1:517631-538472 GCF_003343005.1 Rhea americana | reverse complement strand
GACGCCGACGGCGTCTTTAAGTACGTGCTGGTGCGCGTGCGCGCCCCCGCCGCCGCTGCGGCGGGCAAGGACGTCGTGCGCGGCTACGGCTGGGCCGAGTACCACGGTGAGGGGCGGCTCCGCAGGGCGCGGCCGCCGGTTCCCTGGGGGGCGGGCAGGCAGGCGGCTGCGGGGCTCCGAGCGCCCGTGGCCGCCGAAGAGCCGCGGTCGCTGAAGGGGCCCCGTGGCCCTTTTCGCCCGCTGGACGCGCGCGGGGCCTGTTTTGCTCGAGGGAGGCGGCCGCGCGGCCCTGACGCGCGCGTCTCTCCGCAGCTGACATCTACGACAAGACGGCGTCGGAGCTGGAGAAGCAGGGCTACGGCTGCGAGTGCCTGGGCGGCGGCAGGATCTCCCACCAGAGCGGGGAGAAGAGGATCCACGTGTACGGCTACTCGGTGGTAAAGGAAGGGCCCTTGCTGAGGGAGGGGATCTGCAGCAGCCCGAAGGGGGCGGGGGGGGGGGAAACCTTCTCTTTGCTTCGCCCGCCAAGCGCAGYGCCAGCGTGTTCTTCGTCTGTAACCTCTGTGCGACCTTAGTGTGATAACGGGGAAAATGCTGCTGGCTGGCAGGGAAGTGTCCAGCCTGGAGGCTGGAATTGCTGCACAGGTGAGCAACCAGCTATTCCCCAGGCCTTGTGCCTCTCCCAGAGGCAGTCGTAGCCCACTGTGACTTTTTGAGTACAGCTGGGTCCATCCTTGTTCTGAATGTGGGAGCGTGAGTCTCAAGGGACCTTGCAGACATAGCTGCTCCTTCTTCTTGATGGCAGCAGTTGGAGCTGTAAAAATATCTGTGCTGGTCATGCTATTTTTTCATGGTTAAAATGACACAGCGTTTTCCTGAAGATGAGTGTGCTGAGTGGAAATGCAGAGACTGCAGCTGAATGCCTGAAGTGCTGCAGGTATGCGAGCGTTGCCAAGGCACAGCAGGTCTGGGAGTGCTTGCAGGAATCGCACTGCCTGCTGTACCTCCTTGGCTCCAAACCAGGCCCACCCTGGCCAGAGGAAGCTTGGTCTCCTTCCTGTGTCTGTCTCTGCCTTCCTTCTCTCCTGTACCACAGCTAAAGTTTTGACTGGGTTGCTGAGGGGCTCCAGATGAAGGCCATAAGAGGAACATCTGTGTACCCCAAGTGTTAGATCAGTTCTGGTTTCCCCAGCTCTGGTCCCCCTGAGGCTGGTTCTGGGATTATGAGCCACATTGGCACTGTACCCGCTGTTTGGACGCTGTGCTGCCTGGCAGCAGGCTGAGCTGTGCTCCGTGTGAGCTGGTGCCAGGTATTGATAGAATCCAATTAGTCTTTCATAGATACAGGATCAATGGTTACTTTCACAACCATAGTCTCCTTGCAGAGCAACTAATTGCCTTGAACTGTTGCCAAGGGTTCATTAAGCTCCTTTACAGGTGGTCACCACATTGCATTTACTTTTGAATTTTCCCTCCTCTTCCAGGGTTTTGGACGAGCAAATCACTCCGTGACTACAGAGAAGCTGAAAGCCAAGTATCCAGACTATGAGATCACTTGGGCAGATGAAGGCTACTAACTGGATCTGACAAGGCAGCAGCATCGGTGTCAGCCTGGAGCTGACCGTGGCTGGTTTCTCCAGTTCAGTGTTTAAGGAAATGGTAGCAGGGTTCCAGTGTGCAGCAGCATGATGGGCTCTGCTGGTTTTCTCTGTCCTGAACTCGCTGCTCTGAGGAACTTGAATTCTCCGAGGGAGTTCGCCCATCTCCGCTTTCACTGGACTTCCTCTGTGCCATGGGCTCTGCCCATCTCCCTGTYATAGCACAGCAAAGCCTGAGGGTGAAGCCCTTAGCTCAGCGAAGCTGATGGGAGCTCTGCCCTGGCCTTGCTTGTGGCGAGCATTTTTCCCGCATGTATGTGGTAAGCATTAAACATGGTAGGCAGCACAGCTGGCCCTGCTTGGTTCTTTGTGTGTATTAAAGCTTGTTCCTGCAGATCTAGGCTGTGCTTGGGCCTGCTTGTGTGTACTGTTCCCCCACAATGGGACTGAGYCTCCCACAGTTTTCCAGTTCTGTGCAGTGATGCCTGTTTGGAGGCCTAGTGCCAGTGCTTGACTGTATCTGAGGTGGTAAGAACAGAGTGTGTTACAGGATTTGGAGGAGACAGGGATTGTGGGGATGGATCTGGAGAGTTGAAAACGGTGCTTGCCCTCCAACTTTGAGGATTGTCCAGGACACTAATGTCCAGAAGTGCTATTTGGAGAGGAAGGAACTGAGCAAGCTGGGACTGGAARGAGTGAGCTGTGAGGGAGCTGCTGGGAGAAAGCAGCATGGTCGCCATGCCTGACAAAGGGAAGGGGCAGAGTTGGCACACAAGACTCCCTGGGCAGAAGGAGCACTGTGATGATATCCCTCACCTCCTGCCCCTAGCCTTTGGGAGTCCAAGGGCTGAGCAGTTGGGGAGTGTGGTTTGGAAGAACATGCCCTGTTCCCATCTAAGCAGATCAGCAGTTAATTAAACCTTGAGGTAGAACATCCTTGATTTCAACCCTCCAGAAAAGCATCACTGGCTCCTGCTTCTCAGTATTTCCCAGCTCATGTATCTAGGGAGGCTTATCTCCCTTGTAGCTTGCCCTTCTGTGGTGAGGATGGGAAGCATGACAGGCTTGGAATATCTGCTGGAGGCTTTACGGGTAGATGCTCATCTGGTGGGAGAGCTCAGGCGAAATGTCCATGGGTCAGGTTGGCTGGACAGGTCACTAGACCTCTGYCTCATACAAGGGTAGATGTGATGGGTACCTCACCTTCCGAGGGGAACCTGGGGCCTGGCTCCAGCCCCCTGTTCAGCTTTTTGTGTTGTGATTCTGTGTGCACACGTGCAGCCTGTGTATTGGGGTAGTGGTGTTAACTAATGCCAGGAAGCAGATTGAGCTCCAAGACCAGTCTCTTGCAAGCCACACTCCCAGCTCCTTCCTTACTGCTTTGTGTGTTGCTCCCTTCCCTGCCTTCCCCAGGAGGCTGTCAGAGGAAGAGATCTGCACTGCACAGACAGGAGACAACATCTTGTCACTCTTCTTAGGGTGGGTTAAAACTGCTGCTGCCGCATGTAGAGCTGTGGAAGAGGGCCTTGCTCATGTCCACTAGCAAGAATGCTATCTGACATAAATCATTGTAATGCTATGGGAGAGCAAATCAGGTATTGATCCTCCCCTGCTCTGGGGTGTCATCTGGGCCCCTGATGAAGATGCTTTTTCTGTGCCCAGAGTTGGCAAGACCTGCTAAAGCTTAGCCCCTGTGCCCTCAAACTTATATGCAACTGCTGGAAGTGGGCAATGCTGGATGGTGATGACCTCACATGCTGGGGATGTTCTTAGCTTGCAGGACCTGCTGCCTAGCTAGTAGTGGCTTGGGCKTAGACCTGTGTCCTTGGAGGCAGCCATGGCTCCTTGCTACCCTTTTGTCACTGGCAGTCTTTGAAGGCTCTCCAATGGCTGACGTTACACTTTGATCTGGGGCAGAAGTGCCACTGCATGAGCTATTTGCTGCTGCCACAAGATGAGGGAGATAAGGTGAGATGCAGCACTGCAACAGCTCTCACAATCCTGGACTTGGGCCAGCCTCTGAGCTCTGGCATCCTGTCTGCAAGCTAGGGTCCAGAACTGGACCTGATGGGGTGGGAAGCAAACCAAGGCAGTGGGAGGGAAGCTGCAGCCCAGCTGCAAGCAACAGAGCAGAACTGTATCTGCCAGAGAGGATGGTGCCCAGAGCAACCTCGAGCCCTGCAGGCTAGTGAAAGGGGAAGAAAGCCAGGGACTAAGACCAGGTATATGGGACTTGCACTAGGTCACATTGGGCCCACTGTAGACAGAACAGATCCGCTGTGCCTAGACCTTGTCAACCAAAACCACTCTGGGTGTTKTACCAGCTCTCCTGGCCCTAGGTGAATGTCACCCAGGAGTATGCACATGCTCAGGTGTCTAACTCTCTGAAAATTACTGGATGTTAGGCATCTAAACCTGAGAGGGCTGGGGAGCACAGCTTCCCTGGTGCCTGCCTTTATGTCAATGAATTGCTGAAGTTGGGCAACACCTCTGGAGGTCATCTAGTCCAACCCCCTGCTCAAAGCAGGTTGCTTAGGACTGTGTCCAGATGGGGTTTGAATATCTGTATGGGTGGAGACTTTACATTATCTCTGAGTAGCTTCTTCCAGTGCTTGACCATCCTCAGAGGAAAGAARTCTTGTCTTTTATGTTGAAGTGGAATTCCATGTATAGCAATTTGTGTTTGTTGCCTCTTGTCCTGTCACTAGGCACCACTGAGAAGAGTCCGGCTCCAGCACCCCCATCACGCGTTTGTATATGTTGATAATATCCCCGAGCTATCTCTTCTCTGGGCTGAACAGTCCCCACTCTCCCAGCCTCTCCTCATATGAGATGCTCTAGTCCCTTAGCCACCTCTGTAGCCCTTCTCTGGACTTCTCCAGTAGTTCCATCTCTCTCTTGTACTGGGGAGCCCAGAACTGGACACAGCATTCCAGGTGTGGCCTCACTAGGGCTGAGCCAAGGGGAAGGATTACCTTCCTCAACCTGTTGGCAATGTTCCTCCTAATGCAATTCAGGATACCATTGGCCTTCTTTGCCACAAGGGTACATTGTTGGCTTATGGTCAACTTGTCCGTCAAGACTCCCAGGTCCTTCCCTCTCTGCAAAACTGCTGTCCAGCTGCTTGGCCTCCAGCTGTTACAGGTTTTTCCTCCCCAGGTGCAGGTCTTTGCATTCTGCTTGGTTGTGTTTCAYGGGTTTCCTGTTGCCCATTTCTCCAGCCTGTTGGGAACGCTCCGAATAGCAGTGTAACCCTCTGGTGTATCAGTTTCTCCTCACAGCTTTGTGTCACCTGCACACTTGCTGAGGATGTGCTCTGACCCATCAGGCAACTAATTAAGTGGCCTTCATATTGACCCCTGGGGGACACGCTAGCAGCTGGCCTCCAGCTAGACTTTGTGCCTCTCATCACAATCTTCTGAGCCCAGCAATTTGGTGAGTCTTCTGTTTACCTCCTGGAGAGTCTGTGCGATGGCCAAAGAGCTTCAGCCATTTCTCCAAGTGCAAGTTACTGCCTGGTAGAGTCATCTGAAAGCCAGCATCACCTTCTTCTCTGGCCGATGGCTTTGTGCTGCTACAGAGAACTCAATGCAAGAGAAGCAGCAAACCTGTGTCCTCAAATAGAAGGGGCCAAAGAAGGGTGTGGGTGGCCTCTGTTCAGCTGCCTGCTTGCCTTGTGCCAGCTGCTGGCTCCACTCCCTGAGATCCAAGGGACAGGGCAGGGGGCTTTCCTGGAAGCACTGCCCTTGCCCTTTGCAGGCAGGTTTGAATTAAGCAGAGAGAGAAAGACAGAGCAGCAGGGGCTGAGCAAAGCGCTTGTGGGGCTGCTGCGTGCCAGCTTCCTGGCATCAGAGAGTTTGGTGCRTGCAACCGGACTGGCAGCACTCCCAAGCAGAGACAGGTTTCTGGCCAGTTTAGCGGAACCAAGCTGCGATCTCAGCTGCAGGACTGGCCCTTGGGAAGGCTTGCACTGAGTGGGGGCACTTGCTGGTGGGTGTTGCCAGGCTCTGGCACACACCAGGCTTGGGTGACTGCTCCGCATGAGGGCGCAGGGTTGCTCACCTCGCCATGGTCCAACCCACTGTGCAGGGGAGTCGAACCCWGTGTTTACTACATCTGATGCAATCAAGTTGTAATCTGGTGTCCAAGGCCATCTGCTAGTGGGGAAGAAATCTCTGTGCTCACATTTGTGCAACAGGAGCCTGTCTCCTGTCCCCCAGACCCTGGGGCTGCTGGCAGGCAGAGGCAGAACTGCTCTGTTGCGGTAGCATCAGCCCCTATGCACCCTGGCAGCAGCTCCCCCTGCCCAGATGGGGAAACTGAGGCAGGGCTAGAGTAACAGTTGTCTGCCAGGCTGGAGCACCAGCTTGCGGTGCAGCACCTGCCTCTAACCACTGAGCAACACTTCCTTGAAGGCAGAGTGGTGTTTTTGAGCTCAGCTTGGGTTGTTCCCTGCAGGAGGAGACCAGGTTGTGGTTCTAGAGCTGTACCCCCTTGGTAGACATGCCTCATCCACCCCCAGGAGCTTGCAGAGGTTCCCAATTGCCTGGGTACCAGGACACAGGAACATTTGTCAGGCAAAGTGGTGGAGGCAGTGGTGAGCGCCAGCTCCCGATGCCCTACCCGATGACACTAGCTAGGCTTGGATCATGACCTGTTTATAAGCCTTTCCTGCCTTGGGCTGCTCCTTGCAAACCCATTCCCACCCCCAGGCCCAGCTGCCCTTTCCAGCTGGGGTGCACCCTGCTGTCTGCCTGCCCCCAGGAGCTCTCTCTTGCTCRCCAGCCACCCTGCATGCTCCTGGCACCTTGTTTCTTGGCCTGGTTGGAAAATGGAGTTGAAGAAGAGGGGTTTGGAAGGAAAAGGAGCTGAAGGCTTCCCTGGGTGCCACAACCCTGCAGAGCGGTGGTTGCCAGCTTGCCACATGTGATGCTCATAGTGGCACCAARCTGCAGGACAGTGGGTGGCCTGTCCCAGCCAGGAGAAATTCCTCACCACAAACCCTGCTGCTGAGGGATGGGATAGCTCAGGCAGCGTAAGCACTGCAGCACAGATAACAGCGGGGCTGAAGTCCAAAGTGTGGCGGGTCCTTGGGAGCAGATTCCAGCCCTCGGCTCACAGCAGGGCCTTCTCTGCCTGCCCCTTGCATCTCCCAGCTCTGTTTCGCCCTTGTTGCGGTCCGGAGGCCACGATGTGTGGCTGCACAGTCCTCCTGGTCCTGACGTTGTTGGGTAAGTCACATCCCAAGCTGGGGCTGTGTCTCGGGTCGCGCCGTGAGGAGAGGAGAGGGCAAGGTGCCACCTGGTTTGGTCTGTCCCTCCCCAGTTCCCATACAGGGAAATGTGCTGGTGCAACGGCCGTGCAGGGTGTTTGTAGGATCAGATGCTCCAGTGCCCTGGCTCGGACAGGATGAGGCCCACTGCCCTCCAAGGGGAAGGGTGCAGAACGTGCTGCATTGCCAGGCAGTATCTGGGCTCTTGCATCACTCGCTCGCAGCGGAGGGGCTCACTCATTCCCCCAGCATTGCTGGGCTTTGTCAGCTTTTGGGGGGGCTGGACTGACCCCCTCAAGCAGTGCTGTGGGGGACCGGGGCAAATATGACCTGGCAAAACCCTCCTCGCAAAGGTCAGCCTAGGATTCCCCACTCCTTGAAGTGCTCGTGATCGGCGGAGCTGCCCGGGACGCAGGTCACCTCTGGATTGGGTGTTGCTGAGGGCTTTGCTCCGCACAGGGAGCAAATACACAAATCTTTCCATTTCCCCCCAAATGGTTCTCCTGTGGGTCAGGGTGAGCAGGCCATTTCAAAGCCCATCTCCCACGGCTCACGCAGTCCTAGGGCAGCTCTTTGCAAAGGGCATGTCCTAATGGCTTAACCCCCCCACCTGCTACAGGTGAAGCTGAGGAAGCTGAGCCCCCCCGGGGCAAGGGGGAGCAGTTTGGAGAGGAGACGCGTTTGGGGCAATGCCCCGGCGGGGCCATGGAGAACCGTGGCCAGGTCCCACCTGAAAGCAGCACCCAAGCTCATGCCGCTCGGCTCCCACCCTTCGACGGGGGCCGAGAAATGGCGCGGGGACGCAGTACGGCAGTGGGGATGCAGGGGGACAGTGGCTAGGCCAGAAACAGTGCTGTTTCCTYGGGAGGGCTCATCCTGCCGCCTGTTCAGGCTCTGGCTGTTGCTGTTGCACGGGGCTGTCTCCCACGCACGGGGAGGACGTGCTGGGAGATGCTAAAACGCAAGGTCTGAGACAAGAGGGACTGCGAGTTCATGGCCATGGAGGGAGAAGTGGGGTGTGTAGCCTGTGCCTTAGGGTGTTTTGCTTTTCTCCTGCAAGCCCGGCCTGGCTGCCGGCCCCACGGGGTGCCTGGGCAGTGGCAGAAGGTCCCATGGAAGGGACGATGCCTCTAAGATCCTGGAGCTCCACCAGTATGTCCCCAGGCTGAGGACCCCAGACAGAAGTCCTCCATGGGCGCTGCGCCCTSCATCTCAGCCCCATCCTCGAGTGCCCCGGCGGTGGGGTGGGGGCTTCACCCGCTCCGCTCTCTCCCAGGCAGGGCTGCCCTTTCCGGTGCCTCAGCGGCGGTCAACAGCTGCGGCAGCCCGGCCGAGCAGCTCTGCGACTTTGTGTGCGACTGCGGCGACTGCTCAGACGAGAACCAGTGCGGTGGGTGCCCGGGGCGGTGGGGGGGGGGTTGGCACAGGTGCCGGCTCTGCCCTGACACGCTGCCCGCCCCCAGGGTATGTTGGGGTTTCGCCGGCGCTGCGCACCCCCTTCACCTGCGACTTCGAGGAGGGCGACTGCGGCTGGCGGGACGTGAGCACCTCGGCTTACAGCTGGGCGCTAGCCCGGGCCAGCCTGGCTGCCTGGGGCCAGGGGCCCCCCTCAGACCACAGTGTGGGCACCGACCTGGGTGAGCGGGGCACGGCGCGCGGGGCGAGGCGCCGCCGCGGAGGCTCCCRGAGCAGCGCGGCGCTGGTGCCACCCCGCAGCGATGTCCCCCCTCCCTGCCCAACACTTCTTTGCCCCCCGCAGGCTGGTTCATGGCTGCAGCGGAGCTGCCGGGGAAGAGCCCGGCCACGGCCCGGCTCCGGTCACCGGTGATGCGGGAAGCGGCTGCCACGTGCGAGATCCGGGCTTGGTATCACGTCTCAGGTAAGCGGTGAGTGGGTCGGGGCACCAGCAGCTGGCACGGCACGGCACGGCATGGCCAGCCTCGGGATGCCACGGCAGGCGGGGGGGGCCAGGGGTGGGCCTGCTGGAAGCGGCCCCCGCCAGGCGCCCCGGTGCCCGTCCCCCTCGGAGCCAAGGGTAGGCGGCGGCGGGGCGCTCGGCCGCATCCCCACAACCTCCGCAGGGCTCAACGGGACGGAGCGGCCGGTGCTGCGCCTGGCGCTGGCGGCCGGGCATGAGACGGTGGAGCTGTGGCAGAGCCCCGAGCACGGGGACGAGGGCTGGCACGAGCTGGTGGCGTACCCGGGCCGGACGGCRGGGCCCTTCCAGGTGAGACGGGGCTCCCGGGCCGCAGCGGACGCCGGGGGACGCTCGGGGGCTGCSGCCGTCCCGCCCCGCCTGGCCCTTTGCTGGGCGCCCTCGGCTCCCGCCGACTCGCGGCCTCTCGTGGGCAGCTCACCTTCTTGGCGACGGCGTCGCCCACGCGCGGGGCGCAGCTGGCGCTGGACGACATCAGCTTCAGGCACTGCGGCTTGCAGCGTAAGACGGGCTCCGCTTGCCCCCCACCCTGGGGCGCCGGCAGCCGAGGGTGGGGGCCGGGCTGGGCAGGAGGGAGGGAGGGAGGGAGCGGGGGGCGTCRTGGGGGGCGTCGCAGGGGCCGGCGGGAGCTGAGGGTGCCGCCGCCCGCAGCGCCCGGCCAGCAGGCCTGCGAGGCCGAGGAGAGCGCCTGCGAGCGGGGCTCCTGCGCCCCCCGGGACCGCTTCTGCGACGGCACCGACGACTGCGGGGACGGCTCCGATGAGGCGGCGCTGCACTGCCGTGAGCACCGGAGGGCGGCGGGCAGCGTCCCCGAGAGCGCGTGTGCGCGCCGGGGTGGTGGCGGGGGCGGACACCCCTTCCCCCTGGCCCRGCCCGGCCGGGCGTCACCGCTCCCTTCGCTGCGCAGAGCCCTTCGACACCTGCACCTTCGAGGAAGGCTGGTGCCTCTGGGAGGCGGAGGCCGGCCCGCCGGCCTGGGAGAGGAACGCCAGCGTGAATTTGGGGGCCGCCCCCAGCCTCCCCACCCGGGACCACAGCAATGGCAGCAGGGCAGGTAGGGCAGCGGGCGCCTCTTCCTTCGGCGCCGGCGAGCCCCAGCACCCTCCTTGGGGCGGCCTCGCTCCTCCCCGGCAGCGGCCCCTCGCCTCGGCAGGGCGTTCGCCCCAGGCGGCCCCGGGGCCGGCAGCCGCTCACCCGCACCCTCTCCCACAGGTTATTTCCTCCACGTCGGCGGCAGTGCCTCGGCGCCTGCGGCCAGCGGCGCAGCCAGGCTCAGCAGTCCCAATTTCCAAGCCACCAGCTCCTGCTCAGTAAGCGGCAGCTGCAGGGACCCCTTGCACGGGGCTGGGGCTGCCCCTGTGCTCGAGGGGGGGTGAAGGGGGGGGGCAAGTGGGCTTGGAGAGAGGGTACAGAGAATTGCTGAGCGCCCACTGAAGCGCCGCAGGGCCACGGGGATGTGGGGGGCTGCAAGTCCCTGCCCGGCCCCCCACATGCCTCTCACCTCCCCTCTCTGCTTCCAGCTTGTGCTTTACTGCTATCTCCACGGCTCGGCCACCAGCAGCCTCAGCATTTATTACGTGACCGCTGCCGGCAAGAAGCTGCTGAGGGAGAGGACGGGGGACCTGGGCGCCTACTGGGTCAGGGAAAAAGTGGAGTTCAACGTGACGGAGACCTTCAAGGTGGGCTGGCCCCACGTCGGGGGGTGAATCGTCCCCGCTCTGCCCGAAGGGCCTCGCCACGCCGCCTGCCCTGACCCGGCCACACATCACCCCGGGGGCTTCTCTCAGCTTGATGGAGCCCTGGCCTCCCTGCAAGCGCCCCCGCACCAGGTGGTCCCCTGGGGACCCCGGGAGGGCCCGCATGGGCATTGCAGCGGGGTGCTTGCCCTGCAGGTGCTGATCGAAGGGGTGGCCGGCAGCACGGGGACTGTGGCCCTCGATGACATGATCCTCTCCCCCGACTGCAAGCAGGAGCAGGGTGAGTAGGAAAGCTGGGCAGCTGTGCCACCCCTGCTTCAGGGCAGCGACCCTCAGCCGAGAGCCCCCTAAAAACTCCTGGTGACTTTTGGCCACATCACCATCTCTATAGGACTCGCCTAGGGGTCTGCCTGTCCCCTTGGCTGTCACCGTAACCATTCCGGGGTGCAATATGGCAAACGTCCCGGATCCCAAACCCTAGCTTGCCTGCACGTCCTTATCCCGCAGCTGTGATGCACTTCTCCCCCTCCCCCAAACTTCCTGCCTGAACAGTGTCATGGATCCAGATGCCACCCCGCAGGTCCCCTTCCTTTGATGTCTACGGGCCGGACAGGACAAAGCTGCAGGGATGCTTGGGGCCAGCAGTGAGCTGCTGTGGGGAGAGATCCTTGCAGGACTGCCACTGAGGCTTCACAGCGATATCCCCCACTGGTGTCTGCTGCGATGCTTTGGGGACAAGGGCTGTGGGGATGCCCAGAGAGGCCACAGCTCTGGCCGGGCTGYGAAGGGGCGATGCTGCTGAAACCGGGCTTTAGCCTTGCTCCAGCTGAGCAGCTCCCGTCTGACCTGCGGTATTTTGCCATCAGAAAAGCCCCAGATAACCCTGCCGGGCCGGGACCCCTCAGGCCCGTGCACAGCTGAGCAGTTTGCCTGCGACAGTGGGGAATGCATCAGTGCCGAGCAGGCCTGCGACTTTGCCAAGGGTTGCGACAACAACTCCGATGAGAAGCACTGTGGTGAGGGCCTGCAGCCGATCGTGAGCACCCCGGCTCTCCTCCGGCCTGCCTGGGCACCCCAGGGTGGCTTAGCCCACCCTGAGGCCACCAGCGGGTTGCGGAACCGTCCCCCCATGACGGTGCTCATGCCCGAGCTCCCAGGAGCCCGGCAGTGGGGCACTGTGGCCCCAGGCACCTCTCATGCCCTGGGTGCTGTGGGAGGGCCCTGATGTTCCTGCAGCACCTGGGGCTCTTGCAGCCCCAGGAACCACCAGAGTGGGATTGAGTGCTTGGCTTTTGCAGGAGCAACCACCTTTGAAGACGGGGCTGGTGGCTGGCACGATGTTAGCGTGGGCCAGCTGCGCTGGGGGGTGCAGAGAACCACCGAGCCTGCAGGTACCACCGTTGGGGAAGCAGGTGAGACCCTGCTGGTTTGCTGAGATGGTGCGTACTGGTCCTCAGTGCCATGGGGGCTCTCAGACTGCAGAGACCCTCTGCTGCTGCTTCTGCTCTTGCTCCTGCTGATCAGGGGAGCGGATACCACTACGGGAAGGGACAGTGGTGCACAGCACTGCATAGGGAGGGTGCTGGTGGTGGGGTGCTTGGGTCAGAGGTGCTGGCAGGGATGCAGACCCTGACCTCTTGCGCAGGGGCTTTCCTGGCCCTCCAGAGTGGGGCAGGGCAAATGCTGACCGCTGCGAAGGCACGCACTCCTCTGCTGGGCCCCTCCGGTCCAGCCTGCACCATGGAGATGAGCTACCGCATCCTCAGTGACCACCACGGTAAAACCTCTCTGGCTGGCTGCCCCCTGGCTCAGCATAGGGCAGGTCCCTCCCCAACCCACCAAAACCACTACCGGGCTTTGCCGCGTCTCCTGGCCCCACTGCCCCGTCATGCTGCCCCTTCCCTCTCACGCAGGCTTCCTCGCCGTCGCCGTGGCTGATCACGCATCAGGCATGACCCAGCTGGCCTGGCAGGAGCGGGGCCGCAGTGGCAGCGCGGCATGGCAGCACGCCAGCGTCCCACTGGGCGAGAGAGCCAGGCCCTTCCAGGTAACGGCGGAGCCAGGGCGGCCGTGGAGCCGGGGCGGGAGCCCCCCCACTCGGTCCCCGGAGGAGGCCGGGCCTCACGGGCTCCGCGGTGCCCAGGTTGAGCTGCTCGGCTGGGTGAACCCAGGCGGCACGGCAAGCGTGGCTGTCGACAACGTGACTTTCGTAAGCTGCGACCCTGCCGTGGCTCCTCCAGAGGCTGCGGGTACGTGGAGGTGGGCACTGGGGCCGGCAGCTGCCGGAGGTGGAGGGAGGACGGGCGGCCGGCAGGAGACTGCTGGGAGGATGGAGGCTGCTGTGGGAGGATGGAGGCTGCTCGCTTTCGGGGTGCTTTAGCTGTACGCCCTCACTGCGCTCCTCTCTCCCCGGCCAGAGACGTCTTGCAACTTTGAGACGGGCACGTGTGGCTGGTACCAGGATCAGCTCAGCGACTTCCAGTGGGTCCGAGGCATGGGGCAGGGGCAGGGCCCCGACCACACCACGGGCTCGGGTAAGGGGCCGGGCTCCCTGCGGCCTCCGGCGGGTCTCCGTGCACGGGAGCGGGCGGCGGGCTGCGCGGTGGCCCRGCTCGGAGCCCCCCGTTTTCTGCCCTCCCTCCGCCCACCTCTGCAGGGTACTTGGTGGCCGCGGACCCCGCTGCGCCGGGGAGCCGCGGGCGGCAGGCGCGGCTCGTCACCTCCTACCAGCGGCCACTCGCCACCCCGCAGTGCCTCTCCTTCTGGTACCGCATGGCCGGCCCGCAGATCGGTAGGTGCCCGCGTGGTCGCGAAGGCCCTGGCACCGGGCAGGGGCCCTGCGCCCAGCTTGCGGCCTCGGCCTCGGCAGAGCCCCAGTGGCTCCCCAGCACTCGCCTCCACCCCAGGCACCCTCCGCCTCAAGCTGAAGTACGAGGAAGAGGAGGAGACGGTGTTGTGGACCAGGAGGGGGGCCTGGGGCAGCGCGTGGCACCGGGGCTTCGCCACGCTCGGCCTCAAGGGACAGCGCAAGTACCGGGTGAGGTGCCACGGGGACCCCCTCGGGGCAGGGCGTGGGGCTGGGCCGCCGCTTGAGCCCGGCGTCTCTGCCCGCTCCACCAGCTGGCCTTCGAGGCCCTGCGCGACGGCTTCGTGGGCGACGTGGCTCTGGACGACGTGGCGCTGCGCCCGGGGCTCTGCGGCGCCCAGGACTCCTGCTCCTTCGAGGCGGGCACCTGCGGGCTGCTGGCCAGCGGGCAGCCCACCTGGCTGTGGCAGAGCAACGGCACGGGTGCTGCCAGCGCCGGCCCACCGGCCGACCGCACCACCGGCACAGCCGCAGGTACCGGGGCTCCGGGGGAGCCCTGCTGCCCGCCCTGAGCGGCTTCCCTGCCCCTGTTCGTGCCCCTGCTCCTTGCAGCTGGCCCTGCCCGTGTTCCTGTCCCTGCTCCTGTTCCTGTCTTGCAACTGCTCCCTGTCCCTGCTCCTTGCAACAGCCCCTGCCCCTAATCATACCTGTGCCCCTGTCCCCTTCCCTGCCCCTGTGCCCCTGTCCCTGCCCAGCCTGCCCTGGCCAGCTGTGCCAAGGGCTCCCCTTTGCTGCCAGCTGGAAACTGGGCTGGACTCTCCGGCCTCCACACCCTGAGCTGGTGCTTGAGCACGAGATGAGCACTGAGGGGCCCTGAGCTCCCCAAACTCGGGGGTCTCCAAGCCCAGGGCTCCCCAAACCCAGTGATCCCAACCAGTTGTTAAGGAGCTTTCCCAGTGGACTGTGCTGTCCTCTGCCATTGGCAGGATGGGAGGGGAGGGGGGGTTATGGCGTGGGGGCTTCTCTCTCTTTCCCCAGGCCATTACATGCTGGTTAGCACCAGCAAGGGCTCCCTGCCCGCGGGGCACGCGGCTGTGCTCACCTCCGAGCTGTACGAGCCCTCAGTGCGGGCCCAGTGCCTGACCTTCTGGTACCAGCTGAGCGGCGAGCCCCCAGGTGAGCACCATATCATGGTGAACGTCAGAATAACGCAAAAGCCCAGGACTCCTGGGTCTTGCTTGGGAAGCTGCTGGGAGGTGGGAGCCATGAGATGAGCTCCCTGCACCAATACCACAGTCTCCTGGGGCAAACTCACTTCTCACCTATGGGGACTTGTGGTTGGCAGTGACTAAGGAAGGCTATTGGACCCTTGCAACAGCAGGACATGGTGAACATCAAGAAACTCATGTGATCACCATGGCCTCAAACCCAGGCCAGCTGATGCCATGTCCAACTCTATATCATCAGTCCCTTTCCTTGCACCTCAGAACACCTCCACCCCATTCCCAGGATGTACGTCCAGCATCTCTGGCTCTTGGCAGGTTCCCTTAGTGTCTTCGTGGAGGAGAGTGGCAGGAGGAGGAAGAAACTGTTTGCTGTGAGCACCATGCAGGGGAGTGCCTGGCACCACAGCCAGGTCACCATCCAGGCGGACAGAGAGTGGCGGGTGAGATGGAGCAGGATCCTGGGCACTGCCAGTACAGGGCACTCAGGTGTGCCCCATCCTAGTGAGGATGGAGGCTGTGGGAGGCATGGCTGTGGCAAGGGGACAGGTGCTGAGAACACCAGCACAGGTGGGTGATGAGACCTCCAGGCTTCCTGGGGCAAGTATCAGGAATTTCCCAGTCCTGGGTGCTGCCTGCACTGGAGCTGCTGCATGACCTCAGCCTGTGCACTGCTCTCCACCTCTCTGGCAGGCAATATTCGAGGCAGTGGGAGGCGGGGGCGACCTTGCATACATTGCGCTGGATGATCTGCAAGTGATGGATGGTGCTTGCTCTGAACCAGGTGAGAGCCCGTGTGACATGACAGTGGCCACCATGCAGGCCCCACTGCAGCTGGGCCAGGCGTGGCCGGGCTGACCTGACTGATCCACCTGATCTCGCTGCCATTGTGGCCATCAGCCACCCTGCTCCATCCTTGAGCTTTGCATGGCTCAAATCTGTGGCTGCTAGGGAAGCAGGGGCAGACCACGGCACTTTAGGTGCAGAGGGAAGGTGACTGTGCCTGTAATGGCCCATGCATCATCACTCAGGGTTTTCTCCCAGGTTCCTGTGACTTTGAGATGGACATGTGCGGCTGGAGCAGCCCCTCAGATGACCACCTACATGGCTTCGCCTGGGGCTGGAAGAGTGCGGTCCCCCTTACCAAGTACCCTGGCCCTGAGCAGGATCACACTCTGGGCACAAAGGACGGTAGGAGACTCCCAGGGTGTCCTGACATGGCCAGGGGGACTGAAGAGCTGGAGAGATACAGGCTCACCCCCAGTTGCCTGCCTGGAGTTTTCCAGAGGGCTAGGCAAGCAGACTTCATAGCCACGTGCCCTTGCCAGCTCTGTCCTGGGCCCAGGTCGGTCTGGTGTGGGAGCAAGCGGGGCAGATCTTCCAACCTCTGGCAGGCATCCACTCACTCATCTGGGTGGCACCCTTGTCCAGTAGGGCACAGCCCTTCAGCCCTGAGCTCGTGGTGGATATGGCTGGATCCACTGCACCCTGTCCCCTTTCCCTGAGGGGGCCAGCTCAGGGGAGCAGGATGCGGCCAGCGGGGGCACAGGCCTGAGGAGTCCCTGTCCTCTGTTCTTGCTTGTGCAGGTCATTATGTGTACTTCGATGCCAGTGTGCTAGGCCCGGGGGGCACTGCCGCCCGGCTGGAGAGCCAGCACCTGCCTGCAGCCGCTGACTCCTGCCTCCACTTCTGGTACCACATGGACATGCCGGAGCACCTCCGTAAGTGCTGCCCCGCACGCAGGGGCTGGAGCCAGGCCCAGTGCTAGCAGGGAGGAAATACTGTCCCTGGGGATGTTCCTGGGGCAGATGAGTTCGTGGTGGGAGATGGGGGCTTAATCCAGGACTGCACGTCTGCCCCTGCACATGCTCCAGCTCCGGCTGTGCAGCAGTGAGGGCCCGTTGTGGTGGGCTCTGCCTTCCTCGTAGAGCACAGCATGGCTGTAAGGGCACGGCTGCTCTCCATGAGCCTCCAGCTGGCTGCCTGACATTGATGCTGGGGGRTGTCTTTCCCCTCCCGTGTTGCAGCTGGTGGGGAGCTGCGTGTGAGGCTGCACAGCGCCGAGGGGCAGCGCACAGTGTGGAGTACAGCAGGGCACCGGGGCCGGGGCTGGCTGAGCAGCGTTGTGCCCATGCAGAGCCCCAGCGAGTTCCAGGTAAGCAGGGCCACGTGCCTCGGCAGCAGAGCCACTGAGCATGGAAGGGGTGCAGGGTACCCTCCCAGCACAACATCACGCGGCATCCTGTCTCCCTGCAGATCGTCTTCGAGATTGCCACCAGGACGTGGCCAATAAAAGGGACCATTGCACTGGATGACATAGCATACAGTGCTGGGAAGGGCTGCAATCCCAGCCCAGATATGCCAGGGAAAGGTGAGGGGCTGTTTCTGGTTGCAGCAGCTCTGACAGCATCTCGTGCTCTTCCACATACACTCAGCAAGCTGCCAGCAGGGCAGTGTGGGCTGGGGATCTCATGCAGCGGAGCAGCTTGCACCAGCCTTCAGAGGCAGAGCTGGGCACAGACACTCACCTGACCTCACATTTCAGCACTTGGAGCATGGGATTTTATCCTCCCTGGGTCCTTTTGAGAAGGCCAAGGGGAGGCTGATGGTACAAGACAGCCACATCCAGAATGGCAGATGCATTCTAACTGCGTGGGAGGGGAGCAGGGAATGATAGCACATCATTTTGGCTGCAAAAAGGGCTTGATGCGCACCGCCTTTGGCCCTGCTGGCAGAGTTAACAAGCAGCGAGCATTATCAATGCAGAACACTGCCACCAGGAACAGGTTGCTTTGCCAGGTCCCATGAGATAATGCTGGAGAGGGCACAAGCCTGGCTGAACCTGGGGAGGGTTAACCCTGAATTGCTCAGGACACTGGAGCTTTTGCAGAGGCCTGGACCACCCTCCTTGGAAATGGCTCTGGCCTAGCAGCATTTTCTTTGATTTGCAGAGAAGAAGTCTTCCAGCAGCCTTGTGGCCGAGGTGGTGATCGGCATTCTCCTGGCCCTCATAGTCCTGGCCATGGTAGTAGCAGGAGGCTATTATGTGCTGAAGAGGAGAGGGCAAGCAAACAGGATGCCAGCAGAGAGCAGTGCCCCCCAGGGCTTTGACAACATCACTTTTCAAGATGTAAGGAGTTGGCCCTGACCATCAGGATGGGTGGGAAGGGCTCTTCTGTTTGCCCAGCTGCTCCAGCCAGCATAGTGGCAGGCACTGAAACAGCATTTTCTAAAAGTTCAGCAGTTCCTGACAGGCCCCCAGTCAGACCACAGTCTGCAAACACATCAGAAAGGTGCAAAGGCCTCTGCTTCTTATCTGATAGCCAGCAAATGAGTGACTCTCAAGTTGTAGGACTGACCTAGAAATATTGCTGATGCCATCAGGTGATTGCTCCAGAAACAGCTGAGGCTGCGATCCCTCTCCCCAATGTACTGCCAATGAGCAGGCCCTGCTCATCCTCTTCTATCCAGCAACTTAAAATCTTCAGTGGCAGCTTAAATACCATGTTCACCAGTTTGGTGCCATGTAGTCCCCAGCAGAGCCATTGGGACAGAAACACCGACCTCTTGCAGTCATTCTAAGACTAATCCCAAAAGACAAAATGGAGCCCCTTTGGCCTCCTCAGGCTGTTGATTTATTGGGATTAAAGTGTTCTTGCAGATGAGTTCTCCCCTCTACAACCTGGAAGATGTCTGTATGTTTCCTACAAGATATAGCCTATGCTAGTTACAACCAATTTATGTTCACGTTTCTTTACAGGACAAGGTCACTATACCTCCACTGCCAAAGGAGAGAGATGAAGATTGAAATATTAAGCCAACACCACTAATTGCCATCTTGTGCCCATTGACTGCATACAGAACAGAGCATTTTTCAGCAAGACCTCACACTCCTGTAGCCTCGTTCAGCTCATAGGTACTCTTGCTGTCTGACATGGTGCCTATCAAATAAAAAGCTGCGGTAGGCACTTAAGACAAGGTTACAGCTCAAGAGAGAGAGAAGTACCGCTTCCTCCACTACCTCCACGACCTTGGGAAAAGTACTGTTGTGTAACATGAACTTTCTGTACTGCACTGAGAAACCTTTACATACCTTGTGTTTGACAAACACTTAACAGAAGGATCTTGCAACAGGAGTGGTCATCCTTTTCTGAGGAGAGCAGGATCCTGGCAATAGCAAGTTTCTCAAATGGAAGGAGTCTAAGCACACTCCAGGGGATGGGAGGAAGATCAGCTGGTGTGGCATGAGCCATTTTCCACACTTCGGGACTTCCCACAGAGAACACAAGAAAACAAGTGCAATAGCGGCCAGGGCACAAAATGGCCATGATGAGGAATACAGTGCTTCAGCTGTTTGTGTTTGGGAGGGAGAGGGGGATGCCAGATAGGGAAGAGAGCAGAGCAGGTGGTAAAATCACATGGCTGAGGCCAGAGAACAGCCCTGACTCATCTGTATGGGTCCACAGAACTGCCTATACTGGTTTCAAGGACCCTTGATAATTTGTATTTAAATGTCATTGGGAAAGATAAAAGAAAAATTTCCTGAAGCACAAGTTAGCTCTCAGCCAGAGAGCTCACGATCTCTGCAGCCAGGCCACAGGCCATCAGAGAAACCCTAAGCCAAGGAACCCTCTTTCCTGCAGCTTTTGAAACCTATTTAATACTATTGCCCTAAGCAATCCATAGCGAAACCTGCTACCTAAGTTCAGTAGTAGACAAACCAGTTTTGCATTTGAGCAGGTGAGTAGCCCATTAGTAAGTCTGCTCTCTTCAAAATGTTCCATAACTTGTTTGTAGGGGAACGTGGCTTCTCACCTCCCTGTTTTGTGACAGAAGCCTGTTTTTCCTATTACCCTACAACAGACTATTCTTCAGCTGTCCCACTTGCATTATGCCAAACTGTCACATCGAACATGATCCTTAAACCCACATTTGTACCTGTCTTGGTGGTGCTGTCCTGCAGGAAGTGAAACAAGCCTATCAGCTAAGCTGTGTTTCTGTAGCAGCAAGCTAGGTAAGAATGGTTACAAAAAAGGAGATAATGAGGGTTCTGGCTTCATATAAATGCTTGATTCTTTGCATCAGCCTGGCTCTGTAGAATTCAAAGACTCTACTCACCTTCCCTGCACAAGATAGTATTGATTTCATCTCCAGGATATAAGCCAAAGCTGCAGTCCCAGTCTACAGGGAAAGAAACATAGCAGCTTGGAAGATTGTGACAACACCAGAAATTGATGAAAAAGCAGTCTTATCCCAAATGCTTTCAGTTGTCCTGTTAATTAAATTTCTAGAAGAAAGAGGGTGCTACAGCACCATTCATGTCCAACAGAAAATTATACTACCAGCTGGTAAACAGGCAGTGACTACCCTATGCAACGGAAGGGTATCAAACTTTATTATAGATCTCTTTAAAACAGGCTGGAAGGAACGAACAAAAATGTCATTGCAATGCAGTGACTGAGTCATTCATTTCAAATGCAGACACCGATCAACCCCCAACTCTCCCAAACTATTTATATATAATATATCCCACCCTCCCCCAAAATTGCTCCAATTAAACAATCTCATTTCAGATCACCCCAAGTGTCTTAATATTAGCTGCTTCTGAACACCAAGACGCACATGTTTTCTGGCAAATTAGATGCAGTATTTTGGGGGTTTAGTTCCTCAATCTCTGGAAAGGAGGAAGGAAAAACAAAATCAGGAAAATCGCTTCTTTAAGGTTGCCTTTTTACAGCAAGTACAGATTCAGCAGATTTCCCCCCCAAAGCAAGTCTGAAACCCTCTTGTTCAGCTTGGCAATACGATGAGAAATTCTGGTGGTTAAGGAGAACCAGCCAGACGAGATCAGTCTGAACAAACTGATTTCGAGGCTTTGTTTTCATTTCCCTTTGGGGCCAGTTTCGAGTGGTTTTCCAATGTCTTTCCCACGTAGTTTAAGGCCTGGAATAAGACAGAAAAGACAGCTTTCATCATCTGCTGTTACGACCATTCACCTGATAGCAAAAATTGAGGAAATAAAAACTGTAATAGAACCTTGAAAAAGAAAAAAAGAGGGCAAGGGACAAGATTTAGGAAGAATCCTATTTTAGTCTGTAGGGCATCAGACTAGCTACAGAGAAAGCTCTAGTTCTTGCTTGTGCGTTGACTATGTAATAGTCAGACAGAAGTAATATATGGACAGGCCTAGGATAGCCATGTAAACACTAATGATTGCAAGATACTTCACTGAGTTAACAGCAATCCTTCAAGAGACTCAGCATATCTCTTAATTTTTGGGGGAACAGTACAAAGGACATCTCCAGATC
>NW_028186394.1:514917-517601 GCF_003343005.1 Rhea americana | reverse complement strand
AAAAAAAAAAAAAAAAAAGAGGAGAATGCGAGCTTTGAGTTGGTTTAGTCAGCAGATCCAAGTATTATCAAAACATGGCCTAATGATACCCCATCCATAATAACCTACAGTCAACAGCTGCTCCTGCCACAGAAGGTATAAATAACTTAAACCACCCTTCCTAAACACTGAAATATTTTTTGTTATTTCTGAAGTTTACTTCCTTAACTTACCAATGGCTCTTTCAATCTTGCCCATAACCTGGTTATTAGGGATTGCTCTCCCCGATTCATAGTCAGCAATAACTTGCGGTTTTTCATTGATTTTCTAAAAATAAAAAGATAAAAAGATGCCTCAAACATTGGCACAATGTAAACATTCAGGACCAAACCCCAAATACTCTACCACAGTAATATGTGACAGCTTACAATCATGTCAGGATTAAAAGAGAGCAATACATATAGGCGTACTCCATCGTCACTCTTTCCCCTCCTTCCTGTGTTCAAATGCAGCAGGGATGGTGATACCCATTGCAGACAGACTTCTACTTCTATCAGGCTCCCAGATAGAATAACACTAAGTACTGCAGTTCATTAATACAACAATGAGCTTCTGAACGCAGTATCAGACATAGATGGGACAAAAAGCCTTGTGTCAATGCTAAGTTGATGTGGTAAGAGGAAAGAAAAAAAAAAAAGCCTCCCAGCAGCTCACTGGCCATAAAACTGCTCAGTTCCTAGGCAGATGTACAAAGGTTGCACAGATAAATCCCTGAGCTATTTCTAAAGTTACTAATTTTGCCCAGGGATCTCGCAAAGACATTACATTCACCAAACTTCCAATCTGTGATACCATCCCACTGCAGCAATCCAAAAGGAAACAGAAAAAAATGTGTCTACCTTCACCCCTCCAGAGGTGTCTAAATCCTTTCTCTAGTAAGCTGGAGCAGACATCAGAGAACACTGGGCAGTACTTACTGTAGCCAAGTCCTTCTGGGTCATGCCCTTGCTCTGTCGACCCTGCTGGATTACTTTGCCCACCTCCAGGGGAACTCTGTCGTGGTGCAGCTCTTCTGTTTCTCGGTCTAGCTTGGCTGTGTTCTTTGTAATAAAGTGTTGTTTGTTTTGGCCTGCTGCCCCTACAATTCAAGCAAGAACAAAAAACAAGAACAAACAAAACAAGGCTCAGACTGTATAACAAAGTATCAAAGTGCCTGTTCTGAACACTCCACTGCCCAAATCTCAGAGAGTTTTCGGGATTTTGACATGCTAATATCAGCATCAACTTCAACCAGACACTGCCAGCTGCAGATCATGGAACATGTTATCTTAATCCTGCTAAATGCTGACATCTAAACATAGTCATTCAGAACTCTTCCCCTTCTTTACTTTATCTCCAAACTGAACTCCAGATCTGCAAGTTAGTGTTACAGCTTGGGTGGATTTACTATATGAACTTTTACCTTGTTTGTTTGGTTACAAGACAGCCCAAATATGTGGCTTTTGCTCAGTTTTCCAATGCTGCTTATACTCTAACTTTATTTAGTTTTGCAGAGAGCTAGAGGCTCTCATTTTAGTTAGAATATTTAAGCCATAGTTTGAATCTCTTCTCTATCATTAGTTATTGAAATTCAGTCTCTTGGTTAAGCTGACCAAACTTTAAACACTATTTTCTCCTGCTAAAGGATAATCTATTTATTCACAGCTATCATAATCTCTTCCCAAGGTGAGAGAATCAGAATTTACATCAGACACAAAACAGGGAATTTTTAAAGACCTATGCCAAGGTAAACAAGAGTAGTTATAAGACTTCTCAACCGTATATATGATCAACAATAAGACTAAATCATATAAATTAGGAGTTTAATCTAAACTTTTGCTGTCATGAAGGCTTTTCCAAGAGTTTTGTAGCTTTGGATCCCTAAAAATATTAATTTGTTAGGAAAATTTGTTAAGAGGTTACATAGTCCATCTCTCTACCTAAAGAAAGGAACTGCTATGCACACATCACTGCTGGGCAAATTTGCCTAACGTGTTCAAAGGAGACTCTAGCAATAACGGGTGCCCGTCCTGCTTTTAGTCACTTGTCAGACCAGGCACTAGGCAGAGTTCAGATCTGGGTGACGAGATCAGCAGAAATTCAGCGATGGTTACACTGAAGCATTCTTTGGCTTTCGCAAGAAGCCTGGAGGTTTTCTCAGGTCCCAGTTGTGGTCAACTATGGCTTAGCTCAGCGGACATGTCCTTAGATGCCACTAGTCTCAGATTATGCTGGGCAAAAGAAGCTTAACAGACCAAGCTTCAAGCAGAAGCAGCTCGGCTGAACTGCAAGATAAAAAGGAGGAAACATCTATAACATCAATTGCTCCCCACTGAGCTAGCGCTCCTCTGGGAAAAGCGATCTGCTTCTTTTCACTTTGCAGGCCTCCCTAGACCTAAAGGACGACACTACTAAGCCATTTTTCAGAACACAGACACGAATCGATCAAAAGGCAATGGGCTTTGGGGCTATCCTGAAAGCTAAGCACGACGCCAAAGCGCTCTGCGGCGCACTGCGATACGCACACTTCTTGGAGGTCTCCACATCCTCCCCTCGCCTCTGAGCGGCCAGGATCGCCTGCAGAAAGAGAGAGCGAGACGGGAGGAAAAGGAAGGTCAGCGGGGCAGAGGGAGGCCCGGCGGCGCGGCCCGCGCCGATGCCGCCGC
>NW_028186394.1:509270-514361 GCF_003343005.1 Rhea americana | reverse complement strand
CGGTGCCGCGCCCGCCACTCAGGGGGAACCGCCCACTGATTGGGCGGTAGGGAAAGGGGAGGGTTCCGCCCCCCGCCAGCCGCGCGCGGGGCGGGGCCGCAGCCACGCCCGGCGATAGGGCGTCGTCTCCGCCTTTCAGAAAAGCCTGTCTCTCATTGGTGGGGAGTTGCGCGAGAGCGGGGGGTGGGACTTCGAACTCCTCAATGGGCTTCGGCATAAATAGCAATTCATTCACGCCCTTGACGCAACCACTTTTGATAGGCCTAAAAACCTACCAATCAAATTTTGCTTTATCTGATTGGTTAATGTCTACTCCAGTCTGGAAGCCGGAGAGCAACTCCCTCCCGTGCGCTCTGATAGGATATTGTAACTGCCACTAATCTGATATCAGTAGCTAATTGGCTGCTGCCCTGTCAGAATTACTGGCCAATAGTCACGCTGCACAGGGGATGGGCATGTGCCAACAGCTGGTGGTGTCTGCGCAGGCGCAGGCGATCGGGGCGGAGCGTAGGGTGGAGGGGCGGCCGGTGGGGCGGGGCCGGGCCGGGCGGGGCCGGGCCGGGCCGGGCGGGGCCGGCTCGGAGCGGCCTCGCGGCACCGTGAGGCGATGCCGCAACCTGCGGTACGGCTCTGCCTCTTCGCTTGGTGGCCACCGGTCCCTCGGCCGGCAGCGGGCCAGCGAGAGGCGGGATTGAGCCTTTGGGGTTTTTTCTTTATCTCTTTTTTTTTCTTCTACTGAATGAAAAGACCCGAAGGAGTTTGGGGAGGAGATTTTCTGCCTGTGTTCACATGTAAATAATTCAAGCTTTTTGTACTGCTGGAGAGCTGGTGATTTGCAATATTAAAGCCATGATGCAGAGGCCCCGGGGCAGAGATTTTGCTTAGTCCTTCCATGCTGTGGAGCACGAGAGAGACTGCCAGAGCCTCGACGAGCGGAGGCTGTGATAATAATACTAATAAATACTGCTGTGGTAGTGGTAAGGTGCAAAGTGAACTGCGATTGCAGTGCATGGTGCTTTTTATCCGTGAGGTTTTGCAGAGTGCATCTTTATTTTGTGATAAGCCCGTGTAAGCCTGTTGATCAAGAAAAAGCTCTCCTTATTAAATGTGACAGCGTTTCTTGGCTCTTTCAAATAAAACACAGTAAACTAAACTGCACGTCTGAGTCATCAGTAGTTACCTAAGTTCTCTAGGGAAAACCAGGAAAAAAACAAAATAGCCAGTGTGGTCATTTCTGAAATAAGGAGGGTGAGGAAAACACTTATATCCTTTCACATAATGTTTTTGCAGGCTGTGATCCTAACTACGTGCAGCAGGAGCAACTGATTTCCAAATCATAGATGATTTGAACATTGCTCAGGGCTTGGGGCACTGTTAAAAATGCAAGGTGTTTTCCCACTCTTGCAGCCAGGAAGTTCTGTCATTACAACACACCCAGCTCTTGTGGCCTGGGAAACTTGTGAAAGAGAACTTTTGGGACATGCGAGTTGAATGTTATTGAGGACTGTTATTCCGCATTGCGAAAGTTACTCTTCTGGCTGTTTGGTGGCAAATGGAGTATTGCAACAGCAAGTTTATTTTGAGCAGTCACAGATTGTTCCCTCCTTGTAGTTGGTGGCTCAGGTAAGGCATTGCGTATGATTTCCTGCTTCTGTAATAAATGATGTGAGCATGATCTGCCCTCAACAGTTCTGCGAGGATAATGTTTAGTTCAGGAAATAGAGAAGGTTTTTTTGTTTTTTTACTAGATTACATAATCCAGTGAATAATTCTAGTAATGTAGATGTTTTTGTACTTTCTTTCCCAGACAAAATGCAGTTGTGCCAGAAAAGGATCATTGTAATGGAATAACTGAAGCAATGCCAGCAAGGGCATGCAGCTTTACCTGTCCCAGAGGAGTTAAATCATACAAGTCACTAGTACTGACGCATGCAAAGGAATATATTTCGTGCCCTTGACCCCAGTGGAGCCACCACAGTTTACACCAGGTGACACATCTAGAGCCCTTAACAGCTCTCGCTGTGAGATCCTGTGGCTTGCTGTCACCTCTATTCCTCATTTTGAGGGAGGAACAGTGCACAAGCAACTCCTATTCCTGCTTCATGAAGCTGTGAAGTTTCTGCTTAATTTCCATGCATCAAGGCCATTTCCCTGTATACTGTCTGTATCCACCTTGTTATGCCCCCCAATGTTTCTCAGCCTGCTCTTGCAGAGTAAGGTATGTGTCATCTCTCCCTACGTCTGTTGCCCCTTTTCCTAGTCATACTCAGTGAGGTGACCAGAGTCAGCCTAGAATGGTTTGGTGGGATGTCACCCTTGTGAGACAGAGCCTACTGCCTAAGCTTTGGCTGTGTGACGTCTATGTGTACATTTGAGTTCATAGGGCAGCCCAGGCATCGTGAAGTGGGTTGGAGCAAAGTGGGCTCCTCTTCTCTGCTTAGCAGGAAACCTTCATCCTTTTTCCTCACGCTTTCTGCATAATTCCTCTCCTCCTGTTCTGACCAGCATCCACCCTTGTCATTAACTGGCATTCTCCCACTGCAGGCTGCATCTTGCCACCACCCTCAGCTTTCCAGACAGAGCCTGGGGAGACAGCAGCTCAGTTCAGTGCGTATGGTAGTGAGGCCTTCGTGGGAGTCTGTAGAATCACTTACATCAGCCCTGCAGGTAGCACCTTGTCTCAACACGCTCCTGAGCAGGCACATAGCGCAGGCATGCATYGGTGTTGAAAGGACTGTGGTTGGGAGCACGCTCAGTCTGGACTGAGCAGCGATGTAGAGGAAACCATGCCTCCCAAAGCTCACTAGAAAACAGCTCAGGCCTCAGCATATCTTAAGGTCTTGTCAAGAGCTGCCCTAACTTGCACCTCTGTTGCAACCACCCCCGCTCCCAAGCTGTCCTCACAAAAAGGAATAGCTGGGAGAAACACCTTGACCATGCCTTTGGTGCTGGGCACTCCTTTAGAGGTAGCATCAAACCGGTTATGCTGAGTTTTGACCAAAGAGGATTTCCCCAGCATGGAGTGAATTCCCCAGCATGATAAGAATCATTCTATCATGTTCTGCTAACACACAAGGCAATAACACCCCACAGACCTCAGCTGTGTATGTTCAGGACAGCCTCTCCAGGGTGGAGAGCTCACTGGGGGACAAGGAGCACCTTCTGACGCTCTGAGCTCTTTAGCCGAGTTCACATCCACAGTGAGGCAGGCAGGAACGAGCTTTGGGCTGTGGACACAGCAGTCTCATGCCAAGTGACAAGGTCTGCTGTTGTGACCTTTAGCAAAGCTAAGTTCCCCTGTGAAAAGCACCTCAGTGCTGACCTCACTGCCACGTGGAAAGCATTTTCATTTCCCCCAGCATCTTTCATTAAAATGAAACCAGTCTGCCACTGTCTCTCCTTTCCAGCTACATCTCACTTCTACTTTCAGTTCTGAGCAGTCCCTCCTATGCTGCGAGCTGCCCCTCTAGGCTGGGATGAACAGCAGACAAGGTCACTTTGTGCACAGGTAAGCGGGCACTGCTTATTTTTCAAAGTGATCAAATGTGTTAACTTCTGAAGGCCTAGTCTCACTTGGAGATGGAACTTGTCTCAGAATAGGCTGTGAAAGCTTTATGTGATGTGTACCTGGTCTAGTGCGTGCTGGCAGGCTGGGAGACAGCTTCTCTTAGCTGAGGAAGGTTTTTTGTTGGTGGTTTTTACAACTGAGAGTCGCATGCTGCCACTGAACATGACCAGCACTGGGAAGGAGCAGTGAGCCTGTGAGCAAATACGCTGTGAAAGCGAAATCTGCACACAGGCCACCCTCCTGGCTTAGCCACCAGGCTTGGACCAGCCCCAACAGGGCGAGTACTTTTGGGTCCGTACCATTCCCTTTGCAGTTAGGCATGGAGACATCTCTCTTCTAAGAGCCAGAAGGAGACATTCAGCTTGTCTCAGTAAGATCGGCTGCTCTTAACCACTACCCAGCTGGGCTGTGTTGAATGAAGAACTCCATGAGCAAAAGGCTCAGTCTAGTGGGTTTTTTTCTTTTTTTTTTCCTTTTTCTTTTTTTTACAACCACTTGAATTTCTTTCAGTGCCTTGTTTTGAAGGATCTGAGTATGGACCTAATGTGAGGTGAAAGGGAGGCAGCTCTGGTGCTGTGGGAGTCCCACCAGTGATAGGGATGGGGTTGGGATCACCTTCTGTGAACAGCGTGTGATCCAGAGCCCCGTCAGACCCATGCGAAGCTTTCTGTTAGCGCAGATCTACTTTGCACGGCATCTGCGTGATTCCCAAATGACTTTGGAGTTCAGGCTGAGGCGGTGTCGGCTCGCGGTGTAGCCTAGGGATGGGGAAGGGAGGTGGGGCTCTCTTAAGTGGGTCCCTTTGATTTTGTGCCTCCGCTTCAGGGAAACAAAGTATGACTACAGCTCCCAAATTACTGCAGAGTAGTCAGCTACCTGTATGGTCCTGAGTAGCTGGGATCCAACAGTGGCAGCTTTGGCAGCCAAGGATGGATGGATGGAAGCACTGGGAATTACCTCCAGTGAGACTACCCAACTACCAGTAGTGGGACGGTGAGCATCACGAGTATCTTCTTCCTTAAGCTGGCCTCCATGAGGGAGCGGAGCAAGGAAACGGAGCCCTCGGTGTTCACTTTCCTTCTGCCTAGCTAGCGTTTCTCCGCCGAACAGCGCGGTGAGCCTGCAGCCGCCGGCTGTCCCTGTGCCGGCCTGGAGCGGCGCCGGGGGCGGCTGTTCCCAGAAGGGCAGGGAGGGGAATTTCTGCCCCTGCGCTCTAGAGCTGAAGCTGGGGGTGGGCGAGGGAAGCGCTTCGGCAAGCAGGGGAGCTATGACTGGTTGGGACTTTTCAAACCCTTCCATGTCGTCCAAGTAGTGTATGTTTAAGAGCGGCGATTGAGACGTGTGGGGGTCGGAGCCCGTAGTAGGTTAGGGTCCCGCTCCCCCTCCCCCCGGGTTGCAAGCCCCGTGAAGGGAGAGTGTGGGGGGGAGTGACGGTGTGAGGGGGTGACGCTGGAGAAGGGGGGCTGAGAGGGGAGGGGTGATGGTGTGGGACAACCTTGTGAGCAGGAGGTGACAGCATGAGG